>NC_135215.1:31097258-31354758 GCF_052324685.1 Brachyhypopomus gauderio | reverse complement strand
GAATCTCTGTGCATGGAGTCCTACAGAAAGAAACAGAACTGCTTCAGTCGAAAAATGTGACCTCCATGACCAGTTCATGCAATACTATGTTTAAAAGACAGAGTGGAACGGTCGATCACCTCAGCCTGAGACAGGAAGAACTGGCAGGCGGCCTCCGCTCCGACACGCTCGGTGCCGAACTGCTCGTGGCACCTCCTCCAGAAGGACAGACGTGTCTCCTGCCTCTCCCACTGTCGCTTGGTCTTTAGCATCTCCAGGTCCTGCAGCAGCTTCAGAAGGGACAGTCAGATTGAGATAAATTAGTCCAACATCTGTGGACAAGCCTGGGGTCATCAGGATCATCCTGTACTATAAAAGATGTGCAATACACTACTGGGCCCACCCGCCTCCACGCAACACCTTGACATAGCAAAACAATGACACCTCTTGATTTAGGAAAGAACTTTTTATGAATACAAGCCAGTCATCATCTTCTCTGTTTATGTGCGGAATGCACCAGTTTGACCTCCACTCATTTCTTTAACGAAACATAAATTCCCAGATTATATATTCCTCTCATTAATGTGCCCTCACCTCATTTATGATCAGGCGATCGATTGGAAGTCCTGCCAGTTCAGCCACTTTCCTGGCCTGGGAGAAGAGGCCGAGGTCCTGCAGCTTCTCCAGCGTGCTCTGGCACTCCCCCTGCAGGCAGGCGGTGCTATAGTCCTCCAGCAGACACGGAGACAGACACACGGGTGTCTCAGACAGGATCTGGCTCAACTGGCTCAGCTTCTTAAAGTCAGGACCTTGAGGGACAAAAGCAGGAGGAAAGGCAGACTTGTTGGGGTCTCTAAAAAGACACGTCTCCCACTTGAATTAATTAATATAAAGTTCCTGCTTGGGGTTTTTCCCCTTTTCACCGTTAGACTTGAGGAGATGCTCCATCTCAGCCAGCAGCTGGAGCAGCCTGTGTAGCTCGTACTGTGTCCCACACTGCTGCAGCAGGACGAGGAGCAGGACGGAGGCCTGAGCCTCCACCCACTGCACCGGGAGACACTCGGCACCCAACACACTCCCACCACTGCTCCTGAGCTGCAGGACGAGACAGCAAAAGGGAAGCATGAAGGAGAAACAGAGAGACAGAGCAGAGAGAGAATGAGTGAGCAAGCAAGGGAGAGGGAGAGAGGGAGAGAGTGAGTGTGTGTGAGTGTGTGAGTGGGTGAGTGGGTGAGTGAGTGTGTGTGTGTGTGTGGGTGGGTGTGTGGGTGAGTGGGTGGGTGAGTGAGTGAGTGGGTGAGTGAGTGAGTGTGTGTGTGTGTGTGTGTGTGTGTGTGTGGGTGAGTGGGTGAGTGAGTGAGTGAGTGAGTGTGTGTGTGTGTGTGTGTGTGTGTGTGTGTGGGTGAGTGGGTGGGTGAGTGGGTGGGTGAGTGGGTGGGTGGGTGAGTTGGGTGGGTGGGTGAGTGAGTGAGTGAGTGAGTGTGTGTGTGTGTGTGTGTGTGTGTGTGTGGGTGTGTGGGTGAGTGGGTGGGTGAGTGAGTGAGTGAGTGTGTGGGTGAGTGAGTGGGTGAGTGAGTGGGTGGGTGAGTGGGTGGGTGAGTGAGTGGGTGGGTGAGTGAGTGAGTGAGTGAGTGAGTGAGTGAGTGAGTGAGTGAGTGAGTGAGTGAGTGAGTGTGTGTGGGTGAGTGGGTGAGTGTGTGGGTGAGTGGGTGAGTGGGTGAGTGGGTGAGTGGGTGAGTGAGTGAGTGTGTGGGTGAGTGGAGAATACAGTTTACTATAATGTCGCAAGGTGCTGGAGACATTTAATATACTCCTTTAGGACAAATGAATACCATATAAACAGGCAGCTGGCTCTGAAACATCCGATTACCCTCTCGGGAGGGGAGCTTAGAGAGAATCTGTCCCTTGTCTCAGTGATATGGACCTACTTTTGCTGACTGATACTTGCTATGAATCTATTCAACCTTGCAACAGCAAGACATCAAATTTATCCTTACGACAGCAAGACACCAAATTTATCCTTCTTTCCTCCTGGAGAACTCAAGGTTATTTTTAAGACAGATATCACTTCCCCCGACTGACAAATAGCCGTGACACTCTTCCCCTTGTATTAAACACAAAAGATTATATTGAACCTTGGTGGCTTCCAGAGACGGTAGTTAAAAGCTATTCACAGGCTTAACTCATGTACTCTACCCGTCTTACACAGACAGAAAGCAATTTCAGTTATATGATCCAGAGAAGGGCAGACACCATCACATGCATCAAACGTGTCCCAGTTGCTGGTGACCCCACAGCACCTCAGAGCAGTAAGCAGATGCTCTTTCTAAGGGCTCAGACGGGGAGAAGACGGACTTTACTGAGAGCCCAGACAGAAGAAGTAAATGAGACAAAAAAAACCCCCCAGAAAAATAGCAATAGGAAAAAAATAACTAATCTCGTCTTACGTTGAGCAGACATTTCTGGAACTCCAACAGTTTGTCTTTGGCCCCCTGGTAGTTTTTATAGTCGTAGCAGAGCTCAAACATCTGCAGCATGTGAATGAGTGGAGACTCCTACGATGAAGAAGAGATGAGAGGACACATGTTTGGGCAGGAAAACCACACTTATGAACATCCGAGAATTGAACACGTTCAAGAAGAGAGGGAAGGGTGCAATGACACAACTGAAAGGGCATTTAGAAATTAGCATAAGTGAATGTAAGTGTTCACCATTATACTCAAGACTGATGTGATTAACAAGATAAGGTCAGTACTCAAGGAGGACATAAAAGACCAACCGGTATTTAACGAGCATCATTTTCCATAAATCTGGGCCTGCATATTACATATGATTAATAATGCACTGGAGAGAAATCAGAGTACCTAACCCGCTCGAACAGCTGGAAGCCACGGATTAGAGGTCTGATCTGGCACTTCCGAAGGAGCGTCTTCCATAAGACTGACAGATCATAAAGGCTCCATGGGTGGTGGGCCAGGTTCTCATTAATGTAAGAGGTGGCCTCCTGGACAACGTCTTCGTCCACGGAGGTCAGGAGCCACACACACAGGCACTGCAGGAGCTCAGCATCCTGCCAGTTCAGGAAACAGAAGACACACGAATCTGCACTGAAACACTTCATTAAAAGGTCACAGGTCGTACATCCAGAGCAAAAGTAACATCAGTCATTATTTGTAGCCATTTTTAAATAGATGAACCTGGAAAAACAAACAGCTGGGCTGCATATGTCATCTATGACCCAGTGATCTCAGCACCACAGACTTCACTCTCACTTAATGAAAAGTACGGCAAGGACATTCAAAGTCACGGCCATAAGGTAGCAAGTGTTCCAAATCACACGTACCAAATCACACATTCAGAATAAAGGATAAACAGGATAAACGTTCTCCATCCTGGGCCAGGTTGTGAAGCTACAACCACTCTAGCATTTTCCATGTTAAAACAAATAACCAAAATGAATAAACTTTTTTTGTTAAACAATGTGCAAAACTTAAATCAGGATCACTTCACCATTCTAAGTTCTATAATGATCATTTCTGTCCACCTACCTGGTGACATGCTGCCAGGACCGTAAGTGCCGGACTGTGTAGCTGCACAGCCTGGGCCAACAGGTGCTTACAGGGGCTGGGCTTCCCCTGGCTCTGTAGCAGGACCTGGAACAGATCCGTAGGGGACTCGGAGCTCTCCTCTCTGGGCAGGGAGCAGACACCATCCCCCTGTCCCTCCGGGCCCCTCTGGGAGGGGATCAGCTGCAGGTCCTGGAAGGCCAGGGAAAGGTGGGCCTGCAGAGCCGGGCTGAAGCTGGACACCAGGGCTCTGACCTGACCAGCGGAAAACATGAGCAGTTGAGCATGAATGCAAATCCGTGCACCCATCCAATAAAAACAGCACTAAAATTTAAATAGAAATCGTAACTAAAAACTTGATTTTGATAACAATGCCATGTATTACTTTGGAAAGTCACATAATTTGAAATGCCGCTGAGACACCTGCTGTGGTGGGTAGTGGTGGAGTTGAACAAAGAGCAGGAAGTTCAGCCACTGGCCGTCGGTGGCACAGTCCTGCAGGTAAGCGGCGCTGAGGTCCAGATCGTGCAGCCGACAGAACTGCACCGGGAGAGCCCAGTCCTGGCCGGCCTCGTACGACGACCTGAGCAAGCCGAGGGTGACAGCACACCAAGCCTCATTTGCACTTTAACAAACGGGACCAGCCGAGTACATCATTACAAAAACGCTAAACGGCCCCGAGGCCTTTTCAAGCATTCAACTATTAGAGACCCCTAATTATTATTCCTCATCAGCAGCTCTATTTGCTGTGCACGATCACTGGAAATGTGATTTCGGTGGAGTGTAGTAAGTCGTGGAACAGAACCTGTGGCCCATGTGGAGTGGGATCTCACCTGCCAAGGCCTCTCCTCTCCACACCGTCCCTCACCGCGCCCTCCAGGTGCAACAGCAGTTCTTCTGCCGTCTGCCGGTGTGCCGTGGCCAGTTTACTCACCTTGTCCACTAGGAGACAGAGAGAAGAAGGCTGCACTACCGTTTCAACTACGTGACACTACCATCCATTACATCACCTGCCAGAATATTTTAATCACTTACAGAAAAGTTAAATGCAGAAAAAAAAAACAATACAGCAAGATTAACTGGTTAATTCTTCAATGTAAATTGTACATTTTCCCCCACATAAACAGGAGTGTGTATGCACAATTATCCCAACCCCAGTTTTCTAAGTGAGAAAGAAGTCTTACCCAGAGACTGTCTAAGGGAGGCTAAGCCGCTTTCCTCACAGTTCTGGCTCCACAGTTTCAGTATAAGATTAAGGGCCTTGAGATCCACCCTCAGTTTCAGACTACATACACCCAGCAACTCGCAAAAACACACACAGGCTGCAGCTACAGAAGACGAATCAAAATGTGACAGGCCCAGTGAGCAGGCCTTCTCCACAGCCACATCTATCCTGCACAGGGTTGAGAAGAATGACTGTAGTCAGTACACTGGACCGTATAGACGATAAATCCTACGGGTCCAAAGCACACGTTGTAAAACACAACATATAAAAGTAGCCAATTTGCATCAAAACACAATTACAGGCCTAATATAGGACAGTATAATACAGCACAAACAATACTCACTGTAGCTTCACGTTGCTGGAATTGGCCAGATGCTGAATGATGAAAATTCCATAGGCAAAAGAAGGCCTGGCGTGCTGCAGGTAGTATAAGAAGTCCAGGTTCTCGATGAGAGCGTACCTGCTGACCAGGTGTGGGCTGGAGAAGTGTGGAAGCTCAGCAGGTCCTTCTACAGCCAAACAATTTAAAAACTGGTCAGTATAAAACACAAAAAGTACATTAAGAAAGAAATATCTGCAGGACTGAAGTGCAGCCCAACGGGAAGTGGAGTAATGATTCAGGAAAGTGTGACTATTTTTGGTGAAATTAAAATGATTCACCAGGACGTGACTGGAAAGGTCAATGCTGTAACGTCCAACAGCGCCACTAAGAATTTCATGAGTCTGTAAAATGTTGAAATGCCTACCAGCGGTGCCCAAGGTGTTGGCAGACTGCCATCCAAACAGTTTGGAGGTATCTAGAGGATGCAGAGACTGCACAGAAAAGAAAAGAACATGCATGCGCACACACGCACACGCACACACACACACACACAGTTCATCTAAGCATTAGATGAACTCTTCTTCACATTCCTACTACAGTCGCCCCCACCACCACAGTTTTACTTTCTGACTATCAAAATAAGTCTACTACAAGCGACACGTCTGTGCAGTACCTTTTGGCCATTTAGCTTATCATGAAAGCACAATAAATGTCTTGACACCAAACGGGAGGAAGACTGTGGCAAATCTTAATGAGAAATCAGACAGCAGCCCTCCTAGACTTCACCCTCATCTTAATGCAGCTGTGTGGCAGTGAGAGCAGAATGCTAACAAAGCCTCCTGAGATAACAGCTCGAGCAGAGATGCCCATCATTCAGCATGGGTCACTGCCCCCACATCACTGCCCACCATGCCTGGCCTGACGGAGAAGCTGCTCTAAACACCCCCTGGTATTGACAGAATGCTAATTATATACCGGTGTGCTGTTAGAGGACTCTGCTAATAATCAGATGTGTTCCGCTCTGCGAGTCTAAGCTGAGATCATCTATGTCTGCACAATTCCCAACTCTAAGGGACGTGGAAACAACTTAGCCAAAAAAAAAATGTCATTTGGTAAGACAATCTCTATATATAGTGACCTCTGAAAACAAATTTAGACACACACACAAACACACACAGTGACATCTCCATGAATGACAAGCCACCAACAGTGTGCCAAGAATGCCACGTTCTAATAATTCAAAGCGCATTAGACGTTGCAGGAGCTCCTCCAAACTAGCCGAGAGTGCCATGATCTTTTTGCCCTTTAGGTCTGTCTGTTCCGCATCGACAAGGCTATTAATACACTATTAATACACTATTAATACACCTTCACTGCAAACTCTGACAAGAGCTCAACTGACAAGTGCTGTTAATTTGAATTCAGAGGGCTTCTTTTCCTAATTAGATGGAAAAAGTGAACTTGCTTAAGCTACTTCACAAAGTAGCAGTGTTGGAGTTTCAGGTTACATTAATCTGTGGCACCTGTGCCCTGCTTCTGTGTATTCTCTTTTAATCGTTGTTGTTTTTTTTCTTAACTCCATTAAAATGTCTGAAAGACAATAACAAATGGACCAGACTGAAGTGGCATTGCACCTGCATGAGATGGTAGACAGATATATCACAAGCGGCGATGCCTCTTGGGCCAGTTGGAGGGAACAGGGCTGCTTTGAGTTTGGGGTACGCGCTCAGCGCCATCCGCAGGAGCTGGGGGTCCACTCTGCACTGGGCGTCCTGACCCCTGCCGCCGTCCCTCACCACCTGCACACACGGGCAACCAACCGCACAAACGGATCACGTTCATTTCCAGAATTGGTGATGAATTTAAAACGCTCCCCAGGTGACCCTTGACTGGGTTTGTAAAGGAAAGGGATTGAATCTGCACCGAATTGTTAAGTGTTCTGAAACAAGTATGTTTATAGGCTTTAGAGGGTATAAGCCCTCATTACTTGTCAAGTTTGTTAAGACTACCAACTCCAGCAAAACTAAAGAACCAAAATTAAGATGAAAAACATTTCTTGGTTTACTGATGTCAATGAGAATAATGGGAATAATGTAAGCTGCAATTTTTAGAAAAAGCACCTCAGATAACTGGTCAACACCCCCGTGTCCAAACCCGATGACCCCTACCTGTTCAACACCCCCACATCTAAACATGACGACCCCCTACCTGTTCAACACCCCCCTGTCCAAACATGACGACCCCCTACCTGGTCAACACCCCCCCGTCCAAACATGATGACCCCCTACCTGGTCAACACCCCCCTGTCCAAACATGACGACCCCCTACCTGGTCAACACCCCCCTGTCCAAACATGACGACCCCCTACCTGATCGATTCCCCCACGTCCAAACATGATTGTGGAGAGAGCGAGGAGACTGTGTCCTTCCAGTAGCATGCTGCTAACGCTAGCCTGGCTGCCCGGTAACAACACCTGTGCACTGGTCAGACTAGCCTGGAACACCTGCGCTGGGTCTGCAGGTCACAGGTCACAGGGAGAGGGTGGGGTTACATTCCTCTTATGTATGTTTCCATGTGCTTATTTTACACTGCACCTTTCAGAAGAAACAGCTTTTCAGTATATATGATTAACAAAACAACAATACCAAGTAGTCAAAAAGTAGCTTAGTTAGATGACAGGCTACATTAGTGCATTACTGATGAAATGACAGACTGTGTATGTGTAATTATATATATATAATACACATTACACACACACACACACACACACACACACACACACACACACACACACACACAATATTGCCAAAAATATTTGCTCATTTTCCTTGACTCACATATGAGCTTAAGTGACATCCCATTCCTAATCCATAGGGTTCAATATGACGTTGGTCCACCCTTTGCTGCTAGAACAGCTTCAACTCTTCTGGGAAGGCTGTCCACAAGGTTTAGGAGTGTGTTTATGGGGATTTTTAACCATTCTTTCCTGAAGCACATTTATGAGGTCACATACTGATGTTGGCTGAGAAGGACTGGCTCTCAGTCTCCGCTCTAATTAATCTCAAAGGTATTCTATCGGGTTGAGGTCAGGACTCTGTCAAGTTCATCCACACCAGACTCCATGTCTTTATGGACTTTGCTTACAACCACACACCAAAATCCCCCCTCCACCAAACTTTACACTTGGCACAGTACAGTCAGACAAGTACCGTTCTCCTGACAACTGCCAAACCCAGACTCGTCCATCAGATTGCCAGATGGAGAAGCGTGATTCATCACTCCAGAGAACGCACCTCCACTGCTCTAGAGTCCAGTGGCGGCGTGCTTTACACCACTGCATCCAACACTTTGCATTGTACTTGGTGATGTATGGCTTTAATGCAGCTGCTTGACCATGGAAACCCATTCCATGAAGCTCTCTGTGCACAGTTCTTGAGATAACTGAAGACACCACGAAGTTTGGATGTCTGTGGTGATCCCACCACAGTTCCATGCTGGAATTCACTGAGCTCCTGAGAGTGACCCATTTTTTCACAAATGTTTGTGAAAATACAAACAATATAGTTTTGGCAATATAGTGTATATACACACACACACACACACACACACACACACACACACACGCACACACACCCACACACCCACACACCCACACAGTCCTTCTTCTGTTCTGTTTTTTCCTTGCCACAAGGATTGTGTGAAAATATGATCTATATTAACAAAGCAATTTTCCCTACATTGCTGTAGAGGATACAGTAATCTAGGTAAGAGTAAACACACTAGGCATTCCCCCCCAGCTATGTAAATCTTACTGTATCTTTCTAAAATTGGACTGAGGTTCTGTTTTACTAGTTTTCTAGAGAAGGTATGAGATATTCCATTCTTACTGGATATTTTAACCCATGTTTTTGTGTACCACAGACATCTGAATGCAAAAAAAATATTATTTTATCAGTTAAATTTTATTTTTAGACAGTTTAGAGTCTAAACTTTAGACAAACCTAAGGAAAATGTACTTGGACTTACCTTTGAGGTCTCTTGAAATTCTCTGCATTCTGACCATCATCTCAAACCAGGGATGACTCTCATACAAAGCCCTGTCTCCAACTACAGGGCAGTTAGTTGGTGTCAACCTGAGTGAATCAAAAAAGAATCAAAGATGTAGAATAATACACCTGCCTCCCCTGGAGTACATTACCTTCTAAAGCAGGGTAGTGGTCTTCAAAGTCTTCAAACCCTCTAACACAGTCAAGTGCTGAGATGCTTTACGGAAGAATTGCATGAATCAGCTTACGCATTTTTACCGAATACGTTAATTGCTATCAAATCATGCACCCAAATGGCACCAGCTCACTTGTAGTGCTCCAGGTAGGTGTAGAGCAGGTATTGCAGGTTGTTCTCCAGACAGTGCTGAACAAAGCGTGCATGAAAGTCCTGGAACTGTGGGACAGGAGGGTCTCTGCTGGGCCGCATCACGCCCCCAGCCTGGCCCAGTCTCCACAGTAACTGCTCAAAGTCTGACATTTCAGACTGCACAAACACATCCTGTCTGTGGCACACAGCAGGCAGTGAAGTGGGTTACAGACGTCAGACATAAAAACAGGACAGATTACAGTAAGGAACATGGCTGGATATCCAGAAAACGCATCTAAACTACGGCTATACCTTGCTGCACTTATACTGGAAATAAACAGTAATTTGCAAGTCCATTCGCACATATCCACTTATCCTAACCTAGCAAGCATATCCAGGATTTGGTCTCTCATGTAGCCGCTGCACTGACTGTGTTCGTCCACAATGGCAGGAGTGAGTGGCGGCCACTGGGGGGCAGCAGTGCTCCCACTTTGCTGAGCGGCCATGCTAGTGAGCCACGCGGTGATCCGGTCCTGGTCATGGAGGGAGGTCAGGTAGGACCACAGCACAGTGGGGTCACACGAACCCAACACTAAGGCAAGACAGAAATTCTGACATTGAAGCAGCTTCAATTGTTTTGTGATTTCTGTATATGGTATAAAACAGAAGGGCTTGTTGGGTGCACATCTCCGAATCATTCAATTTAAATGTAATCAAGCCGGTAAGGTCTGTAGTTTAAAAAGCCAAACACCAGAGTCATAACCTGATTACATGTTCTCTCTGCTAAAACGTAATATGATACACCAGAACGAGATAACATTGACCCACTCACTGGAGTCTGGCAGTCTGGAAAGCAGCAGTGATTTCTGTGTGTTGTTGTCCCAGTGTGTGACCCAGTCTAAACGCAGAGAGCCCAGTAAAGACTGGGAGGAGGGTGGGCGTGGCCCTCCCACTATCTCCTGGATGACCTTCCTGCTCTCAGCATCTGATTGGCTGAGCTGTGGAACTCTGCACGCAGAAGATGGAGGACATGTAACTCCTAAAAACTAGTTTTCATGTGATAATGGACTTAACGGACAGGTGACTCTACTTTTACTATTGTATCACTATTATATTTATTGTGCTCATGTTTTTAAAACATTTTAAGGAGTTGTTAACTAATATCTGGTCTCTATCAAGTATCTCTATTATGAAAAGGTTTAGTCAGGTGCATACACCTATTTTTAAATGCTCGGTCTTCTAGAATACATAACCGCACCATAAAGCCACCAATACAGAGCCTGTAAGTCAGTTCACCAGATCCTCACTTGTTCATGTCAATGGGCTTTAAACATCTTGTTGCTGAGCCCAAATGTTCAATCTGTTTAATGAACTCCACTTTTTCCATCTCTTCAGCGCTGAGATGATTCTGCCTCTTCAGTTCCTCTACCTGTTCAATGAGCAGAAAAATCACTTGGCCAAGAACCTCTAGCATATAAAACTCCAAAACTAATCACAGGAAAACAGTTTGAAACTATTAATTAAGTTTTTTTTATACATTCAGCACCCAGGGCCTTAATTTGATTGCTGTCCTTTGAAGTGAAATTGCTGATTGAGTCTGCAGTATGTTTTAGCACACACCTTCTGCGTGTTCAAGGACACACATACCATAAAGGCCCTGAGGTCCCGATCAGACGTGTACACACAGATACTGTGGAGCTGCTCCTTCACATTGAAGCCCTGAGAGAAATACACAGAGACACCATCACAAAGCTGTCCACTTCCACAATACGCCTGGGTCTTATTAAGTAAGATCTATTAATTTTATTAAGTAAGATTTATTTATTTACTTATTAAGTAAGATTTATATTTATGTTGTATTGATAGTACAGAGTACTCCGACAACAACATAGTTTGCACCACACTAGCCATTTCATAATCGTATCTGAATGTGGACCGTGTCGGTGAGGGTTGCTATATCCTGTCATCATTCCTAGCTTACTGTGGGCATACATGAGTGTGTGTACCATGTTAGTGAGCAGGGTGGTGGCCTGCTTCAGGTCTTTGTCTTTGAGGCAGGTGAAGGCCAGTTTCAGCCCCGTCCGCCTCAGCTCCTCCAGGTCCTGCTCAGGACAGCCCCGTCTGCGCAGACACGCCTGTGCATGCGGGATCTCCCTGCACAGTACCGCACGCTGGACCACCTCCTGAAACAGGACACACACACACGTCCACATTAAAGGTAATTCTTGAAAGTCTGAGACATCAGAACAGCTGAATCTAATGACTCTCCTAAAAGACACTGTGCTGTTATCAAATATGTTCTCTAAACTTGCCCTTTTTAGCTTATATATAATCAGTAGTCCCTAATCTGTGGGCTCTATGAAACTGGGTAGATTCTTCAGAGAAATCTTATTTAAATGACAACAATCACAAAAAGGATAGAGACAACAGAACCTAAATCATTGCCTCATAATCCAATAATCCAAACAGAATTTGAACCAGCACTATCCAGCCAGCTAATTCACTGTTTCCAGAATATTAATGTCACAACTCACCTGGACAGAGAGTGCCTCCCACTCCGCATGTGTAGTGGTATCAGGTGCAGGGTTAGTGGTTACGACAGGAATCTGGCTCTCTCCCCCTACCAGCCACGGGTACTTCCTCATATAGGTGCGCAGTTTAGAGATATAACCATCCAAGATCCTCACACAGCCCTGCAAGTTATCATCCAGCTCTGCAAGAGGAAGATTAGAAACGTGTCCACCGTACCAACAAAGACGACATCAGGTACTGCTTCATTGTGTTTGATTAAAGAACACCTCTTTCATTTAAATTCAAATGAAACATGTTAAATGAATCAATAACACTAAACATCTGGGATGGATGAATAATGATTACCGTGTGTGTGTGTGTGTGTGTGTGTGTGTGTGTGTGTGTGTGTGTGTGTGTGTGTGTGTGTGTGTGTGTGTGTGTGTGTGTGAGCATGTGTGTGTGTATGCGAGCGTGTGTGTGTATGTGTGTGTGCGTGTATGTGTGTGTGTGTGTTACCTGCTGTGCTGCTAAGGAGGACTCTGGTTTGTGTATTGAGGAAGTTCAGTGTAATGCTGAGCAGCTGTTCACAGAACTGTCGACTCTGAGCCTCTGTGTTTGTGTCTCTGATGGCGGAGTAAAGCAGGTCCATCGCTGGACACAGATTCTGGGCATCTTAAACACACACACAAGAATAAGATTAAAAGTAGATGAAACAAACAACAACAAAAACTATTACAAGCCAAACAAAAAATATGTACATAGAAGAAAATATTTCAAAATGTCGATTTCAATGTGTTACAAATATTCACATATTCACCTATTAGACAAAAGGGTGAATCATGGTGTAGGGGGCTGAATTAAGAGAATGAACTGAGATGTGATGTATTGCAACTTGATCTCCTTGTATCACCAACAATGCCCAAAGCCTCACCAAATTAATTACTTACCAAATTAATTACTTTGTCAATGATACAGCTAACCAATATAAGTAACGCAGACGACCACCGCATCTAAATTAGCCTCCATCCATCTGACTAATTACCTGATAAGATCATCATTCTCTTTAATGTTCAATTTCTGTCTAGTACTCAGTCCTTGTGCCACATTAGTACAGTGTCTGGGAGTACACAGCCTTATTACATGGGTTTCCCAACACTATCCGTCAGTCTTTCTCTCTCCCACACACACTTTACTGTGCCTTCAGGTAATCAACATCACATCTTGTATTTCATGATTAGGTCCGAGTGCTTAATCAAATGTGTAATTACCATGTTCCTTTGTGATTAAAGCTATTCATTACGTTCCATGAGAAGTAAAACCATAGCTAATACAGTTCTACTGGATATAAATGACATTTTCTTTCTTTTTTATTGGCCGTGTCAGATGATTAATAGTGACTGACACTAGGCGTACCATATGGGCCCATCAAGCAGGACACGATTACTAAGAACTGGAAACTGGAGTTTAGTGACTGAGATTGAAATGAAGGTGCACCACTGATATATCAAGAGCTCAGCATATAAATGGCCTGAATGGGAGGTGGCTGGAAAGAAACTATCACTAGGAACAGGATGCATCTGCCAGAGAGCATGAGTGACGTAGCTCAAACATGGGATAAGGTCTAAGGTCTTGTCAGACGAGACAAAAAGTTTGGGGACACATTTCAAAGACTTCTTGTGGTGGAAACCTAGCACTACCGATTTATCAACAGATACCATCCCAGCGGTGAAGAATGAGAATGATGCTATACTACAGCTGGGACTGAAAGTTAAAACCGAAGGGCAAAAGGCCGACGCTATATTCAGGGAGCAAGACACCCTGCTTCAGTCTGCTGAAAAACAAAAACAAGTTGAAGCTGAAAGTTATATAATGTTATATAATGGCCTACTTAATATCCAGACCGTGAGACATTATTTAAAAAGCGCTGTCCACAAGCATCATGCAAGTAACCCAAATTAGCCAGGTCAAATCGGTCAACAAGACTGAGTGAGACGGAGCAAGGTCACTCCTCAACAGCACATTCAGCTGGGAGAAGGTTGGCCTACAAGAAGGAAAGATGTTATCGAAGCACAAAGTGGTTCTACCAAGTGCCAATCTGAAGAGTTTGAATACTTTCGTATTAAAAAACATTTTTTTGTGTTTTTAAGTGTCTGCAGAAAATAAGGAATGTTGACTTTAACAGACTTGAGTTTGCAATACAAAACTGTCTGTCTGTCTACAGAACAGTCTGAGTCTAATGTATATGAATCCCATGAGTTGACAGGGTTGAATACTTTTGCAACTTTGGCACTATAGTTGAATTTAGGCATGTCTCTCTGATCCAGAATGAAGCTAACCCTAGAGTAAAAGTCATTTCCAATTGTAAACCACAATTAGCACTGCAATTTAGTCAAGAATTATACTTAATTCATGCCTGGAAACTAATCCATTGTGTATGAACAAAAAAAGAAAAAAAAAAAGCTTAATAGCTTTCAGACTTAAAACAGCTACAATTCTCTGAGTTTCTCTCTTACTCTTCAGCTGTGTCTGCGTGGAGATGACCGGTGACTGCTCATGCAGACTGTAGCCAGTGGGTGGGCACAGAATATTCTCCTTGCTCTTGAGAAAAAAGTCCACCATATCCAACTGGCGATTTTTCAGACCAGCCTAAAAAAAAAAAAAGGTAAAAATATATTTGCTATAATATATATATGTATATATTTTATATATAATATATATCTTTCTTAGTGAGCCCTTGATTACATATGGCAAATATATTAGGAAATATGATATCTTTAAATAATATTGACTTCATTAACTCTACCGTTCAGATGATTTCTATTTTCTATTTATTTGAGGGAAGTGATTCACTCATACCTGCAGGGCCTGGATGGGCATGGAACATCTGCCCCAAGTGTTGAGATGGCAGAGAGAGTCCACCATGCCCGCACTGCCAAACACCATCAACCTGTTCAACAGCTCCTCCTGAGAAACCGCAAACAGCACCAGAGACAAGCCTGATGCTGGCGACAAAACAAAACCACACATATCCTCAAACCTCTAGCCAAATGATATGAAATATTACAAATAGGGTATAAAGGGTATTAAATGCTACCTTACAATAATGATTAAACGAAGAAGAAGAGGAAAGCAGAGGTAGAACGGGAAAAGATAACATTTATTTGGCATGAAACTAAAGTGTTGTACCTTTCAGTATGAGAGAGAGGTGTTCTTCTTCTGACCGGCGGACCGGCACAGCAGGTGCACTGACGTTGTGGTACACAACACACTGACTCTCTAGATCCCAGTATGCCAAGGTCAAGCTGCTGTTGCCTGCTGAGCTGAAGGTAAGCACAGCTGAGAACTCCGAGACATTCAGCATGGTTGGTGTGGTCTGTTCAGGCACGGTGAAAGACATTACAGCACCCCCTGCTGGCATGGAGGAGGCCCTGAGGCTGGCTGTGGCAGCTGCTTGGCGGCACTCCGAGTTGGGGAAGTCTCTGTACCATGGTAGCTGGAGCACTCGTGGGTCTGGGGCTTTAGCTCGCTTGTACAAGTACGCCAACCTGGCCTCCCACGAGCTGCACACAACGGGTTAACTTATAGGAAGAATGCCTTATTTCAACTGGGTGAAATGGTTGTGGGAGTGCTGTCAAATTTGCTGAAATTTAATGAAACACTGAAACAAATTTGCAGAAACACTGATGGCCAAGACAGTCCTGAATATAGAACCAAGCTATTCTCAGGCTAAGACAGATGTCAAAGATAAGAGCCTAGTCTGCCTTACTGGTCAATCTGGAAGTGGGTGTCCAGTACAGACTGGCTGTACGCAGAGTTGAGCAAGCTGTCTTGGTCACAGGGCTTGGTGGGTATGAGAGGTGGGCGGATGGGTACCTGACGACACAGCAGCTGTTCTGGGTGAGTCCTGTAAAAAGCAAATGAATTAAAATCATCTACATCTTCTGGATAAGATCCTCTTATCCACAGTGGTGTTCATTAGTGTCACTATGTGTGTGTGTTCACTGGAAATTCAATCCATCCAATCACCATATGAATATGGTTTTCATTGTGCTTAATGTCCAAACATTTAAACAATTCAAAACCAATGTGCAGGTCAATCAAGGTCAGGAAGTCTTGGCTAAGAACCGTACAGCTAATGTGGTCGCTCATTGTACACTCCCAATAATTGGCATGTGTGAAAGGAAGACTTCATTGACCTGAAATAATCATTGAGGTCAATTGCCAGTGCCTGGTTTTGGCTGGTGGCCACCACGGCTGTGCTGAGGTCTTGGGAGATGTGAAGAAGGCAGCAGGAGAGGGATGCAGAAAGCTCCACCTCTCTCTGGCCTGTTGTCAGGTAAGCTGGGAGGTCAACTGTTGCCAGGTGCGTGCCCTCAGCACTGTCAAATACATCTAATATCTACAGTTAAGGAAAGGTTTAGCATAAAAAGGGGTTTGTGCTATGTGAAGGATATCTGGGCTCAGACTGGAGCTGATGGTTTAACTAAATATTTTCCATGGTCTCAGTTGTGCTTATTTACACAGAACAGACAAAAATAGTAAAACAACTTTACTAACTTTACTTTACACCTCCATTGTGTGCTTTCGGCAGCAGTACAAGCATGTCAGGATGTGTTTGGCCAAAGACCAGCATGTAGCCCATCCTCTGGTGAAAGGCACCCATCATGAAGGATACATATGAATCCAGCAGTGGTCAGAACGAACAGGGTGCCTTTGCAGAGCTGGTAATCAGCGAACGTTCCCTCGATTGCTGGTGGCAGGCTGAGCAGACAGGAACACAGTGTGTCTGGTTGTGCAGGGCACTGCAGCCACAGCATCTGCACTAGGACACGCGTGTTCAGCAGGACGGAACAGTGGGCGTCGGTGAAAGACAGCAGCCTGACACAGGTCAGCTCACTGGCACCTGTGGAATAGAGCACATAACCGAGAGCACAGAAGACAAGCGCCCCCGGACAAAATTATTAACACAGGGGCAAACCAGCAGCACCAGTCGCACATTCTATTGCTGGCTAAATTTGTAGAACTGTGCTTTTCCAACACTTGTGAAATGCAAGTCAAATGTTTCATGCATAACACTTGGGGGGGGGGACACACACATAAGAAAGCAAGAGTAGTAAAGCATTATGTGCAAAATAATTCACAGTATGAATTCACAATATGTTTTAATAGACATCACATTAAAATATCAAATATTTCTAAAACACATCAAACTTACTTGAGTCCTTCTCTTTGACAAGCTGCAGCAGTCTATCTGCTGAATACTTAGTAAGAGAACACAACTGGCTTTCTTGGTCCACCTCATGCAATCGGAGTTCACAGGCTGGTCCCACAGTCAGAAGTCTGGGGATGTTATCAGTTTTGTTCCGCTCCGTCAACACCTCCCAGGAAAAACTATTAAACAGGACAAATCAGCTCCAATTACAGACATCAGTTCACAGCAACAAATGATCTATGCATTTAAATAAGATGACCCACAGAATGGAAAGAGGAAGTGCTTTGAATAGATATTTTTTAAGTAATAGTTGTGAAAAGCAATAACTCACTGTGTGTGTGTGTCCTGGAGGATGTGGATGGGAGCAGCTCGTTGAGAGATGTCACACACTGCCAACCTGCCACCAACACTGAGACTGCACAGCAGGGAGCAGCCTGGGGCCAGTCGGGCTTCCACTGTCTCACACACATCTTTACACACGTCGCTGTCTGCTAGAAGTGCAACTTCTAAGGCGCTCCGCAACCGAGGTTCAGGAATCCTTAACATTTTGGAAAATCGTCCCCGGGCGAACCGTAATCAACTAGAACCCGTCAAAAACAGGTAAACACTGTTGTGTGAGAAAAAACAAGACAACATTAAACTGGACTACATGACGGTCACGTGTCACTGCTAATCACGTGACACCGAGCGACTAATGACACAACGACAGTGCGTGACTGAAAACAGGCATAACTAAAGGAAAGCAGCGCGAAACAAAGATTTGCAACATATCGTTGCATATTGGGAAAATCAATACATTTAAAGAGAGAATTTGCGAATAACATACGTCGATTATATAAGCTGGGGTTCTTTTTTCATTTCACTTATCTTCGATCTCCAAGAAAGAAAGGATTGATAGACGCAAACGCTCGTCTACTCATGTCTGATGTGAACAGGAAGTAGGGAACATCAGCCGGTGTGTCCGAGACTCTGAGGACGATTATGGAGGCGCTTAGAAGATGGATGTAATTTACAGTGTTGTAAATAAGGTGTTTCAGTTTTACGGGGTTTCTAATAAAAACGATGTGCAGAGGACCAAGAAAATGGAGGAGAAGGCTTTAGAAGTGTACGGTGAGTGGAATGATACTATATTGTCTGGGAGGGGGACTGTTGTACTGTCCTGTCGGCGGTTATGAGCAACATGGACCATGGTTGTTTTGTTTTTAACTATGATTATTTTGTTTTTAACCATGATTGTTTTGTTTTTAACCGTGATTGTTTTGTGTTTTTCTTTTTTATCCCAGATGTGATTCGCACAATTCGGGACCCAGAGAAACCCAATACCCTCGAGGAGTTGGATGTGGTGTCGGAGAAGTGTGTGGAAGTGAAAGATCTGGGTGGGGACGAGTACCTTATCACCATCAGGTTCTCCCCCACGGTGCCCCACTGCTCGCTGGCCACGCTGATAGGTGTGTGTGTGTGTGTGTGTGTGTGTGTGTGTGTGTGTGTGTGTGTGTGTGTGTGTGTGTGTGCCAGATAGGTGTGTGTGTGTGTCAGATAGGTGTGTGTGTGTGTGTGTGTGTGCCAGATAGGTGTGTGTGTGTGTGTGTGCCAGATAGGTGTGTGTGTGTGTGTGTGCCAGATAGGTGTGTGTGTGTGTGTGCCAGATAGGTGTGTGTGTGTGTGTGTGCCAGATAGGTGTGTGTGTGTGTGTGTGTGTGTGCCAGATAGGTGTGTGTGTGTGTGTGTGTGTGTGTGTGTGTGTGCCAGATAGGTGTGTGTGTGTGTGTGTGTGTGTGCCAGATAGGTGTGTGTGTGTGTGTGTGTGTGTGCCAGATAGGTGTGTGTGTGTGTGTGTGTGTGTGTGTGCCAGATAGGTGTGTGTGTGTGTGTGTGCCAGATAGGTGTGTGTGTGTGTGTGTGCCAGATAGGTGTGTGTGTGTGTGTGTGTGCCAGATAGGTGTGTGTGTGTGCGTGCCAGATAGGTGTGTGTGTGTGTGTGCGTGCCAGATAGGTGTGTGTGTGTGCGTGCCAGATAGGTGTGTGTGTGTGTGTGTGCCAGATAGGTGTGTGTGTGTGTGTGTGTGCCAGATAGGTGTGTGTGTGTGTGTGCCAGATAGGTGTGTGTGTGTGTGTGTGTGTGTGTGTGTGCCAGATAGGTGTGTGTGTGTGTGTGTGCCAGATAGGTGTGTGTGTGTGTGTGTGTGTGCCAGATAGGTGTGTGTGTGTGTGTGTGCCAGATAGGTGTGTGTGTGTGTGCCAGATAGGTGTGTGTGTGTGTGCCAGATAGGTGTGTGTGTGTGTGTGCCAGATAGGTGTGTGTGTGTGTGTGCCAGATAGGTGTGTGTGTGTGTGTGTGTGCCAGATAGGTGTGTGTGTGTGTGCCAGATAGGTGTGTGTGTGTGTGCGCGCACGCACACACCTATCTCGCGCGCGCGCACACATACCAATCTCGCGTGCGCGCGCACACACACACCAATCTCGCGCGCGCACACACATACACACCAATCTCGCGCGCGCGCACACATACACACCAATCTCGCGCGCGTGCACACATACACACCAATCTCGCGCGCGCGCACACACACACCTATCTGGCGCGCGCGCCAGATAGGTGTGTGTGCGCCTGATAGGGGTGTGTGCGTGTGTGCGTGCGTGTGTGTGCCAGATAGGGTCCGTCCTCCACTACACCCATACGCGCACAATACTTAGTTATTGTTTGATTGGAAATGGAGAGTTTGCAGCTTTGCTTAGTTCCCCTAAGTGCATGCGAAGGAAAAATGAAAATGTACAGGGATTTCAATCACCTAGAAGTGTGTTCAGGAGTCCTTGTTAAAGGCATGCTTTGAGAGATTAATTAAACCCCATTCTGTTTGACTGTCTTTAACGAGCTTTGTGTGCCTAGTAGTTATATGTCAGTGTGATATCTCTGTGGGATGTTTTTAATGTTTTTTAATACATACCTGCAACTTCTTTAGGTCTTGAAAGCTGATATTAAGGGGAAGTACACAAATTTATGAGGTCTTGCTTGGATATCTAACATCTAATTTTCTAATACAACAGGGCATATGAAACATTGTTAAGGTAGGCTGGGGTGCAAAATAGACTAGTAGTCTAGAAATTCTTGAGTGAACATTTTAACAGAATTTCCTTGAAATATGAATGTCTGCACCCTGCAGTCAGGTATTTTGAAAATCATATAATCTGTGTATTGTCATTTTATATATCTATGTATAAATTGATTTGACCTTTTGGAAATTAAAAAGCACTTTGTTTGCTTTGTTTTAGGAAATGTTTAGTTGTTTCAGTTCCTCCCACTGATTTGTGTTGCAGGCCTCTGCTTACAAGTGAAATTACAGCGATGCCTACCATTTAAGCACAAGGTACGGCCTCATTCATGGAACTAGACAAGAATTCATCACAACTGCGTCTCTCTGTATATTGTATAAGTGTAATATAATAGCCATGTATTTTATTCTACCTGTGAGAACTGTTTTTTAAATAAGACAATAAAACCTACAGAACTGCTTGTGTCATCTTAATCTGTTTGCAGCTGGAAGTTTACATTACTGAGGGAACACATTCAACTGAGGAAGACAGTAAGTCTGAACCATTTGTCAGTGAATTTGAGGGGTTTTACAGCTAAAATTTTGATTCCCTTCATATTTTTGCATGTGCCTTGAATTAAGTTCAGTTTACATCTGCTAAAATAGTGCCTATAGTTACGGTGTATATATAATATTACATATGTATTAATTGGTGTATTTTGTCTTGCCTTATAGTTAACAAACAGATCAATGATAAGGAGCGTGTAGCAGCAGCGATGGAGAACCCTAACCTGCGTGAAATTGTGGAGCAGTGCGTTACTGAGCCTGACGACTGAATCTCTCTCTCTCTCTCTCTCTCTCTCTCTCTCTCTCATATATGCACACCCCACACAAGCATTCATATAAAGGCAAGACCTGAAAGATTGCAAAATATTTTTGTATTGACTTAAAATGAGCAGGAGGATAATGTAATTAAAAGAGATTTTCTCACTGTGCAAGTGGCCATTTGAACTACAGTGATCAGTATGACAGCAATAAGCTCAGTCCCTTCATGACGACCATCCTCCAGGGAGTTCAGTCAGCTTAAGGCCTCAGCTAAGCTGACTGAAGAAGTTAAGGGGGACTGAACTGAGACTTTTCTGATGTCTAAGTGTGATAAATTCTGTGCTTGTCAAAAGCATGTTTGTTTGTAGGATTTTACAGTTCTGTGCTGTTTCATCTACGAGGATGAGTTTATTCAAACTGCACCAGAGTTTCAGAATTTTTTGTCATGTTTGTACAAAGGGTTAACCTGTCCTGTTATCAGTTAGCCGTTCAGGTAAACATCTCAACCACTCTTTTGTCCTTACCTCACTCTATCTTGATCATAACAGGACTGAAAATTTCTAAATGTAGATTTTTATAGCCTACCGTGTCTGTGTATGCCAGAATGGAAGTGTACCGATTGTCCCTGTTTGATCATGCTCTTCTTTTCATTTAGCTTAGTTCTATATTGTATGAATATATTTGACATGTTGAAAGATCAGATGTACAGAATAAACTTTCTCTGAAGAACATTTTTGTAAAATATTTGTTGAGTTTATGCATTGGGACATGAGTGGAAAAAGAAAGCATGCAATTAAAGTAATTACATGAAATAGATGAGGATAATATGTTTGATTTCTTATAAAGATTTCTTATAAAGTGCAATAAGTGGTAATACCACATGGGGGCATTGTACTTCCTCCGATTTACCCGCTTATCCAATATTAGGTGCCCAACCCATTTAGAGTCAGAAAACAGTGTTTGCTCTTTGTCATTAGATTTCTGCAATTTGCAGCATTTACTAAGATTAGTGGTTATATTGTGAGTCACTTTAAAGGATCAGTTGCAGCATAAAAGTTTGAAATACATATTTGATCATTCAGTGGTAATTGAAGTGCATGTGTGTATAGTCATAAGTGAACACGTCATCACCAGTATAATTGAAGAATAGCACTGCTGACTAACACAAGTAACTTTTCTTCTAGCCTATTGTGGTTAGCCTTTAATAGTCTTGAGTACTAATCCAGTTGAGCATGGTTAAGGTTGGAATATGACTGACGAAATATATAGAATTAACATGTTTACTTTAGATCAAAGTCTTGACCAGGGGTAATCTGACCTTGCTAAAACCTACTTGAATTATACAAATTATTTGTAGCCTTACAAGTTTGTATTGTGTATTCAGTAATGCACTACAACATTGGGTTAAATTATGTGACAACGTCTGATGAAATTACATTATTTTACAACTTTAAACAACTTAGTTTACCCCTCTGGTTGAACACTTTTTCCTGCAGTTCTTTGCACTTTTATCATTATTTTTCTATTTCAATTCAGCTCCAAATGCTTAAGTGTTAATTGGATCTCTCATTTTCAGTTTATACTAATCAGATTTCAGTCCTTGTCTCATCAAGGTAAAAACCTGAAATCTATGACATGGAGGCTCTATTATTTAACAAAACATTAGATTATTGCTACTCATCTAGCAGTATCCTGGTAAACCGTAATGTTACCCATTAGCAGAGAAGCCCCAAGGCTTGAAGTAAGTAGAAGGAAGTTGGGAGTCACCCTGTACCCACTGGAATCAGATTGCATCTCTAAAGCAAACAGTAAAATGTGAAAAACCGTGGAAGGCAGACATCAAAGGGAAAGTGACATCTGTTTATTTTTTAATGTAAATAACATCATGCAAACCATAAATCATGCAAATCATATGTCCTATGCAAGATCTATTCCTTAAGTTTTACACCAGCTAAATATTCTGACATTTTTCTTTCCTTCAAAATATAGTGGAGTAGATGTTAATGCTGCATGAAAGTAGATTAATTACATTAAATGAGCTGCTTCCTCATTGCAGGTAGCCTTGTACATTCAAAATAATTCAGCCGTGTGCAGGCAATATATTCCCTTGTGTAGGAATTATCACACTTGGATGCGTCACACGGCCACATGTCATTTATTTATTAGAGTTACACTGAGGATATATAGTTAGAGACTATGTCCCACCTTTTGTTATACACAATTCATATTAGCTATCCTTCGAACTGGTATTGGTGGAATACACTTGTGTGTAGGGTCAGCATTGTTGTGCCTGATACACTCATGCCAGTGCAAGATGCATTACAATGAAACTAGCATGTTGCTACCATGTTAGTATTACTGCTGTAACACCCTTAAACATCTCATGAGTGGTGATCTTGTGGTCAGAAACTGACTTGGGGTAAACAGGAGTGACGTGTTGTCCAGCAGATCTAATCCTACACCACCATGTAAACATTTCTTCAAAATCAAATTTACATTAAAGACAAGAACCTTTTTTTAGTGTGAAGGGTGTGAAGCATTTTGGGGTACATGCAAAAAAAGTCTTCATTGTGATCTACGTCATAGAGACATAGATACAGGGAAGTTCACATACTTTTAAGAGTTGGAACATATAGCTGGTAGCTGGAAATAGATTTCACAGACATGACCTGCCAGATCATAGGATGTATTTATAATAGTGTTATCATGAATTCCTACTGATATTTACATTCTTGATGTTGCAGAAGTGGATGGTGAGGTGATAATGCAGCATGTGCAGAAGTTTGGGAAACAAACAGTGTGTGGGTGGATGTGTGGTATGGTAGAACTTGACAAGAACATCGCTGTGCAGCTATTGCCATCCTCACTTTTCGTGATCTTGCAGCACAATGCCCCCCCACACCCCCGGGTTTCACAAAAGCTCCTGGCTACATACATGACATTGGGCAAATATTACAGGTCCTGGTACATAGAAAGGTCCTTACATATGCAGCTTGTATATTATGATACATTGTAGGAAGCAGGATTTAATCTTTTCAGCCAGGACAAATGGTTTCTCTGCTTGTCAATGATCGATGGATATTGAAGAATCTGGAATTGTTTTTGTCATCAGTGAGAAATTGCAGGGATCAATGATTGTGAGTGAAAACTTTGAATCGCATTCTGCTGAAACTATCAATGACAGCAAAAAATGAAGACAACAAAGGAAATCGGTTCAGAATCTATTTTTATCCCACCTTCTGATGCTGGGACTTATCAGTTGACAGCAAAACTGATGGACATTGAAATTACACAGCACTGGTGAGCTTGTCAAGTTCTTTAAGCCTATTAAATGTAGCAGTATGGTGTTCCTGTCATGACCACCTCACCTCTATGTGCAGAAGCTGCCAAAGTGGACTTTGGAATTAACCTGGACAGAAAACCCGTCAGTAAGCAGAAATGCATTGAATGTATTGAAGTGACATTTGTCATAATTATGCTCGAGACCCATAGCCCTAACTCTGTCCATGAGCTGGTGGTTGATGGAGATGAAGGTGTAGCTATCTCTACTGCCAAACATCTATATTTTACTCGTCGTGGTCTTCACAGCATGTCTGGACCGATGTGTTAGCTGTTGCAGTTCATCCATTTTTTACTTGATGGCTCTAGTGGATACTCGTAGGTGAAGGTTTGTATGGCCGCTTCCTATAGTCTTGGCCTCGACACTTGTGTACACTCTCTCCACCACCTCTTTTGTGATCATCCAATCATCCGTGGTGATCCACTGTGCCCCCACATGATGCCCTAAAGGATGTAGTGCGTCCTCTGGAAAACCACTTGTAATGGTAGAATTACAACATAGTCTTGTTGACTATTGACATGTACTGCTCCACGTGCAAAAACAATACAAAAACATACAGAAAGGCACAAAAATGAGCAAAACGCCACAGTGCTTGTGCGCAGCCATACTGAGCCATGGAAAGTAATGAAATAATAAAAAAGTTCTAACTTCTACAGAAGAATCATCCAGAAAAGTTTGACCATTTCTCCTGACTGCACCTTACGTTGGTTTATGAAGGCCATGAAGAAATGTAAACTCTCATTTCCTCAGAGGTTGGCACCCTGTCATAAGGCCTGCAGGATGCTGATAAAGTCAAGGATTTGTTCTGTCTCGGTCCCAGAGACTGCTGATGACCTTTAACTACCAACTCTGAAGACAGTCTTGCATTTTTTCTTCCGCTGTTTCAATCGTTTCCTTTGTGTCATTTGCCACTTCACCACATCCTTAATTATTCAGAAAAGAAACAAGTTAGTGACTTACTTTATCTTCCTGTAATGGGACAGCAGAACTGTGAGGGTGATCAGGGGGGTGTCAGACTGTCTCTCTGCTGGAAATTCTAGGAGACCCCAGGTGGAGGGGTCTAAGTGGAGATGAGATGGTGCAAGGGAAAGCAGTGGCTAAAAGTAAACCAAAAGCTGAAATCTAGAGGTGCTAGAGTGCACTGCTCTGCCCATGACACTACTGGGAATATGGAGAAGGGGAGTGCTTGGTGCCAACTGGAGCAAGACACACTTGACTAGCCCAACCTTGGGATCAAATCAGGATCCATGCTAGTCAAGGACCACCATGCTAACCATAACACTACATAGGCGGAGCATGGAAAGAATTAAGAGTGGGGTACCTTCCCCAGAAATAAACAATTTGAGACACATACAGACTAAAGACTGTATGCCAGATAACAGGAAAGAAACAGATTAACACTGTCCAAGATAATACCAGTTACCAGTAAGCTAATCATGTGTCACACACCAAGGCTATGCAAAGAGTGGCCATTACAAAACTATATCAAGTGAGCCCACCTGAGGTAGAACAGGCCAACAAGCCATGAACAGCTCCCAGCTTGTGCTCACCCTCTAGTGGATACCAACTAGCCACGCAAGCCACCCAATATACCTCTAGAAGTAATGTACTGTATAGTTATCAACATTACCAAAACTGTTGTTGACTGATGTAATTCCTGTTCATTTTCCAACATGTTTCTGGTAAATATTCAGCTTTGGGAAAGACTAATTAAGAAGAACGTTACCTTCACTGGAATCAATTAGGTCAGGCTGACCACTACTGAACATATTTTCCAAAGAAAAACAATAAACAAGTATATTTCAGAAATGTTGAGTTCCCTTTGAAAGGAACTGTGAAAGAGTGGATGAACCGTGGTGTCAATAAACATATTTAAGGTAGCCCTACTTCAAGAGTGCAAATGCTGGTAATTTTGAAATACTACATGGTATAACCCAGTAGCGAACCGTGACCATTAAACCTGGGCCCGCTACACCCCCCCGAAATTTTTTTTTTTCCTCTCCTAATAAACTGCAATAAAGAATAAAGAAAAACCCGAGACGACAGAATAGCTTTAGAAACGCATGTAGGGCGTTCAAATAACATTTGTACTAGATAACTTGTTAAGCAAAATAAGTTTCCAAACAAAATAAGGTTTCACAGCTCCGTGGTTCTCGGAAGCGGAATATGTAAATGAGGACGTTAAAGGGCCGAATCGAAACTAGCTAGCGGCGGTAGGCTAACGACAGCTAGCGTCGCCACAGCGGGCGGAAATTATCATACAGTTAAGCCCGCCCACTAAGAGGGAAGATATGATTGGTCAATTTTACTGTCATTTGAAACTGGTATTGCGCTGAATTATAACTGCCAGGCCCTCTGTAAACGAACAGCGGGCATCACAGTCCTGATAGGGGGAGACACAGGCTCACAGGCTTCCACTAACCCCTCACCTTCCAACACAGAATGAATAGACACGGGTGAATAATTTATTTGCTTATATTTTTGTAATTGTTTAGATGTCGATTGTAAAACTGTAAGTAGATCAAATAAAATTGGATAATTATATATATAATGTTTTAAGAATATTTTAGGCCCTCTGAGAGGGTGTAGAGGGCCCTGACGGTTCCCCACTGGTATAACCTGATATGTATTTCCAGAGAATACTTGAGCCCAAGGTTGGGTTCAATCTGACAAAGTGGACAAAATGAGGAAGAAGTGTCACTGAACAGCGTGCGCTTGTGTAAGTGCCCTAGGCAGCATGGGGGATATGTGATGTGTGCAGCGGGAAGTCCTCAATCATGATGGTACTCCACGACAATAAGAGGCAACGTAGTGTGGACAAATAAGATTAACACTCTCACCTTCTGAAACAGATTAACATCTTTTCCACAACCACAGAATGTGTCTTTCGACATGGCTGTTTAACAAATGAGAAGCTACTCTCTGAATCATTAGGGATAAATAACTTGTTGCCAGCTGAAACATAATCACCCATGCAGTGATTATCCAATGGGACACTCTTACCTATTTGCTTAGTTAAATGCAGGTGGTGATTTTGTTTTTGGCCCGGCAGTGCATTAGAATGGGTAACAATCCTTCTGCTACTATATTCAGTTTCTAAACTGAAAAAAAAACAACTCAATAGTGTCTGTACCATTGTCATTGGAGGTGGAATGGTGTGGGGAATGCACACCCTGGGTCATCCGATACTTGTAGATGGACATTTGGACAGTAGGGCTTACCTAAGCATTATGGTCAACAAAGTCCTTCATGACAGCTGTTTAGCCCATGACAGGAGTATACTTTCCACAGGAGAATGAACCATACCAAAGGATCATATAGTTACTGCAGTATAACCACAAGACTATATTAGGTGTAAAAACCTTATTGAGTTTTCAACCACCCATAGTTCTAGGGTCACATGACCTGTGAAGCCGGTGGTTGGTCACATGTGGAGGGACAGTCAGACCTGGAAGGAAGCTCCATGTTCAGCTCCAACAGGTGGTGAAGACCCAGGCTTTACAGGCACACTGGCAGTGCAGTCGCTCCCCTGACTCCTGAAGAGACACGTTTGTCTACTAGAGACCACTAGAGATTCGCATCTTCCCTTGAAAAATGCCCCCGCTTTAAACAGCCTATGACACTGAAATCCCCAAAAGGTAATTCAATAAAAGCTCAAACACCATAAAAAAGTGTAATAGGTTGGAGAAAGTCAGACGCAAAGAGAGAGAGAAAGAGACTGAGACAAGTGAGGTGAGGGGGGGCATCAACAGGACCATAGGTGTGAATGACTGTATTTCACTGTGTTAGTATTTGTGTGAGGCCTTCTAACTGAGTACACTGCTTAAATGGTGACATTCAGCAGCCATTCTGTGATGCAGGTGTACAGAAGACATGTTAAACCTGAAAGGGCAAACGAGACTAGACTTATGGTCAGACTCTTCTCCCAAGAGGCCTGCTGTTGGATGCCTTCATAGAGTCTCATATATATATAAAAAACATGCACACAACCTAATATGCAAAATGAACACACAGCTATTTGTAGGCACTGTTATCCAGCACTGAAACAATGCATGAAAATTGCTGGCTGATTGAGTGACGGATGCAATGAAGGAACCACATGTTGTTGGAGAAGCAGCCGCGGAGCCAAAGCTCGGGCAATTTCCACCCCCAACAGAGCCTTTGCCACCCCTAGTGCCACCCCACTGGAAATGGTTATTTTAGGAGAAAGTATGTGTTTCCTTTCGTTCATCATTTGTATATGGACCCCTCTGATAAAGCCTTGCACACCCTTTGGACACCCCGTGAAAAGTCTAACTCCGCCACTGTGGATAAGGTTCTGATACACACTTGCATTCACTCTGCCATGCAATATTCTAGACATCACAGACTTGGAATGCCCAACTTCTCTTGTTATGTCTGATAGGGTCACTCCCTCTGGCCTTCATCTGGACAACCTGCTGCCAGAGTGTTTCAGTCACTTTAGAAGTGCTCAGTGAAAGTCAGTGAAAACTGGAATGTTAGGCTGCCAGTTAAACAGGGTTTGTCCGATAATTAAGGAAATTAGCTCCAGGTGCCAGATTAACACCAGTAACATGCAGGTTCTCTAGTTTTGATCACTGTTTTTTCAATTATATCATTTAAATTTTTTATGCTGTGCTTTAGAATATATACAATTTATGAAATAAGCTTAAAATATTGCTATTTCACTCCTGTTAGGATTTCATATAGGTTTCTAATTTCATATAGAACTATACAATGACCTTGACATTTAGGAAATTGTGTTGCTGTTCTCTAATTGTGATCTCCGGTGTATATAGTGGCAAGTTCCATTTTGTGGCTTTGCAAGTGGCTTCGCCCTTACTTCACATACACAGGTATAATAGGTCAGGCAGCAAAGTGATCCTGTGATAGAGCTACATATTCATCAGTCAGAGTTGTGGCCTCTTCCAGCTAATTTTAAAGATCTAGGTGCCCAAGTTGTTCGAACCAACTGTACCAACTAGGTTCATAACTACCAGAGAGGGATTTGGATGCAACATCTAACCAGGTACATGAGGGCATCGGTGGCGTCATTAACAGACATGTGTTTGTCCCAGTCATCATTACAGCTTTTGCCATGGTTAATTCACAAGTGAAGTGTTGGCAGGAACTGGTGGACTATGTAAGCTCATTACAGAACTGGGAGTGCCTGAGAGCCTGGAGGCTATGGGTGTTGGACTACCAGGCTGATTAGAGCCTGCCTGTTACCCACAGGGCAGCTGTGCAACCCTGGAGCTAAGCACATCGCCAGAGGGTGTTGTGCCTTTCAGCCGCAGCCTATGAAGATTGCCCTGTGGCATGGCATTGATCACAGGGAAGGAAAAAACGTTGTTTTGTTTCTTTTAGTATTGCTATTTGGAACTTTGAGCTGATAGAGAAGCAACTTTGGTCTTTGTACTGGTGGGTCTTATTTAAATAAAGTCAACAAACATAAATGAAATCCATATTTAGTCTGGCAAATGTTGACCATGGCTACTAGTTAACACAGTGTGTTTTGTTAGAACTGTATTTCTCCAGCTTCTCTCTCACCTTCTGACACAATGTTATTCTGAAAATGGCAAAGATCATCTTTAAGTGTGAACATGGACAAATGAACACAACATCGATTGAGTTGCCCAAGTCTCTTAATTTCTTATGTATGATGTGAAGCTTACGCTTCATGCAGTAACTCTGAACTGTCTAACTCAGTCCAGATTCTTTATAGTCAAAGTGTGTGTGTGTGTGTGTGTGTGAGTGTGTGTGTGTGTGTGTGTGTGTGTGTGTAGAAAAAACTAAGGATGCTGCTTCTCAGGAGCAGTTATCAGTTTCCCTGGGATTCAACCTTGGGTGCACAGAAACGGATAAGCAATGGTATCACTAACTCTGCTACTGCACAGAAGACTTCAGTCTTAGAGAAAAACATCTTCAATATAGTTACAGTTAATTACTAAACAGTGCAAGCAGTACTTTTCACACAGACTGTGCTATAGTGTCTGTATGGACATGATTAACATGAATCACTCATGAATATAATCAATATTTCCTTCACAAAAGTAAATAATTTTCAGGTTATATGCAGCTTTTCAAATGACATTCTGTTGGGCAACAGTAAAACTACAGTGAACACGTGATCCAGTTTAGAAATGATGCCAGAACATGGTTGGTGAGAACACTATCAGGGTACCAAACAACCAGAGGCGGTCTTTGCATAGAGGCATTGCTAGGCAATTGCCTTGGGCCCCTCCCACTGCAGCCCACTGTAGGGCCCCCCTGACTAGCTAACTTATTTCTCGCATATTAATGTTGATGGGCCCCCTAGCTAAATTCGCCTTGAGCCCCCAAATTGTTAAGTCCGCCACTGCAAACAACACAAGTCAATCTGTTGGGGAGTGAAGAGCAGAGAAGACTAAAGTAAAAAGCTTTTACATTTCTTCAGGATGCCTTCACACTTTTCAGGCAGGGCAGTGCAGTTGCTTTAGCAAACCATTGTAGGAGAGAGCAGGGGAAAAGGAGGAAAACCTGCTCTGACATAACACAACTCATGGTGACTCGGTGGGTGTTCAGCTGCTCCAGCCTGCTCAGATGTATTCACAGTAAAGGTCTTCTGTTAGGTTGTTTTTTACAGATATGTACTCATGAAACAGATATTTTATTTATAAATACAGATATGTATTTATATAATAACATGACAAAAGGTCATGGTTAACAATTTCTCTACCTTGCCTGGCTGTGGAAATGACTGTCATAATTTAAAAAGTTCCCTTTTTAAAGAATAACCTATTGCTGTAATTGTAATGAACATAAGAGAATCCTGAGAATGATCCTTGGTTTTCAGTTGTTTCAGTAGACATTTGGCTTTTTGTATTGCTAAAAGCAATCTTGATTCTGTTTTCCCCCTGAGGCAAAATACACAATTGCATGACAGTAATTTATGGAAAATGATCTAATACTAAGACCACTAAAATACACTAAAGAAAATGAATGAGATACTGCAATAGATCCCTTTCACTCAGAAGTCCTTGAGGTATTTCCTACTGGCCTTGTTATCAATTGCCTTAATTTTCATGGTTTAGAGAGTTTGGCTCCATTTGTCTTTTGTTTATCTTTGTCATTGTTATTGGTCCTTTATATGTTGTTAATAGTAATAAAAAGAGATAAGAGTGTAGATTTCATTTTATTCATTGCAAAATGACCAACATGTTGTTGAAACAAGTCTCAGGACCAAGCTCTGATATTATTCAAGACTTCTACACTAGATCTGACAGGTGTTAGAAATTCGGCCTTCAGGAATCAGATTCAGGAGTCAGGAGACTGGACGGCTTCAGTGTTGACAAGTTTATTGACACACAGAGCATGTAACATAAGGTGGAGCACGACCAGATCTACTGGGGTCTATGTGGGAAGCCTTTTATACATTGTGGAGGAAGACGAGGAGTTTAAGGGGGGGTAAATTGGGGATGAAGGTGCAATCTACATTTGGTTGGGTAGTTGCACCTTAGGGTTAAGACATCAAAGGATATACAACAAAGGACAGAGGATATACAAAGGACAGAGGTGCTGGGCATGCAAATGTGGGCAACCATCACACTGGTTGCCCCACCAGGGGTTGACAGACAGGAGACGATTAAGACAAAGGGGTGAGATCTGAAAGAAGCATATTTTCCTCTCACAGGCTACCGCACAACTATAAAACATTCATTCAGAATGTTGCTACTATTTATGTATATACAGTCTATAAGCAATGGATGCAAACACAATGCTATTCATCAATAAATGCAATTTTAATTAAAGTACACGTCAAATAATGGTATTACCATTATTATCACAGTTGTTACTTTCAAAAATAAACTGCATGGTTCAACTTCTAGTAAGATATCTATCAAAATATCAGGAACTGTAAGGAGGAAAGCTAAATCCAAGACCTTTTCTTGCTAGAGAGGCCTTTGAAATACAAAAACAGAATTTCATACTCTGAGGCATTAGGGTAGGTTTATACAATTAATCAAAAATCATTCAAGTTATGCCAGTTCATTTAGTTCATGTTTTTCCTATTTTTCAGACCCACTAAGTCAATCATTTTATCAGTTCTCATATACCGGTCAAAACTACTTACAAATGTACCAATCCTCAGAGGAATGCTCTGGAACATCATAGTATTCAAGACTGTGTGAATCTAGCAAAGTACAGATCACGAGACGAGTCAGCATGAAACAGGGCTAAACTCATACCGAGCAGCACCGTCATGGCTATATTACTCCAGAGGCTGAGCAAACAGGTCTCAGTCATTCACTTTAGTCCATCTTCTAAAGCAAATCCACAGAAAATATAATCATCTAGGATTTCACCAAAACCCTTCCCCAAATATGAACCATTTGTTGAAGATAAGAACCAAGGCTAAATTTAAACATATATATATATATATATATATAAAATAAGATGACACTGCCAATTGTGTTATCTGCCCTATGCGTGATTAGAGCAATTAGTTCAACTAAAACTGACACACTATGTAGGAAACCTCTCATGGTCATTATGAGTGTGGAAGTGTTACGCTAGCTTTCACTCTAATTCAGATTCAGAGATAACTAAACTCCCACACAGCAAGAGAGAGAAAGAAGAAAAAATGATAAAGGCATATAGAGCTTCAACTGTGAGAGGATTATGCCAAGGTCTTATTTAAACTTTGTGTAAATTTGATCATAGTGAACTTAGTGTAATGTAAGAAAGCTTTGAGGTAGCCAGCGTCAGCACACCCAGAGTTGTTCATCTCTCTTCCAGCTCATAAATCAGAGCTTTTCCCTTGTAGTGAAGATTACAACTTACTCTTCCAATTAAACTTTGATCTGGTAAGAGTGGGTTTTTTCTTACCTGCGGCCCATGGACAGGAACCAGGACCAATCTGGCACCATGATGCTTAGCAACAAAGCCATGAAACCTGTCTGAAGTCTTATCACTCTTTCTGACAAGCAGATTTTCCTCCTCTCCTTCATATATGTCATAAATCCATGGAGTACATCAACCATCTAAGAGTCTGTACCTAAGAAAGCATGACCCTAATATTGCATCACACTCCAGGACAACCAACTTCTCATTCCACAGAAATATATATGTATGTATTTTCTACACAGATTCACAAAGTAATAACTTGCCATTATAACAAACAATGATGTCAAACTCAAGACAACAAATAAAGTATGGGAATTGTAATGAGGCAGAAGCAGCAGGAGGCGAGAGTGGAGCTGTTAAGTCTTTAATGTCCATATCAACAGGAAAGCACATCAACAGGCCACAAACGAAGAAGGCGCACAAGTGCTACAATAACAGTTCACAGCACAAGAGAGCTTAAGTCACCAACTCAGTCAGTGAGAATGAAAGAAGGCACATTTAGTCCGGTGCATGGCTTGGCTCGTCGTATATCGAGTTATCGGTAAGTGATTATAACTGACTCATGTTTTATGTTATTTATTTTATTAATGTACTATATTTAGTTCATGCTCATCAGAATTTGTTCATCACAGCTTATACTTGTGATCAAGCAAGCCACCTTCTTGATTTGACTGACGCTATAGTCTTATCTTGAGGCTGGCAACCACTGAACCATCCCACCAAAAGCCAGAATTCTTCCAAACCTTCAGACAGAATGCTAGGCTACATTACAGTAATCTCAGATCTCTTCTGGCTCTAGGTGGAGATTATGACTAATGCTGTCACAAAGCAGAGGACACAAAGGGGACGGGACAAAAGCACAGGACACAGAGGTGACAGGACAAAAGCACAGGACACAGAGGTGACAGGACAAATGAGGAGAAAACCATACTCAGCTGGCTGAAGTCTGGCAGCTAGACGTATTCACAAGAGCACAGAAGGGATGGGGGATGGGCGAGGCAGATATACGAGCCAATCACAGAGCTACTATAGGTGGAGGCGTGGTATAAAGGTGACAGTGGGAGGGTGATACCTATCTTTTGGTAGAGCAGTCTTGGCATCACGGTGATGAGTTGAAACAGCAAGAAATGACTAATCACAACTACGCTGTTTAGATATACAGCCTTAGCATAAGGGGGATTTAACAAGGCAATGACAAACAAATAGTGTTGTAACTCCATACTCCATACGCATTCACTTCTGGCACACAGCTTAATGTGGTGTTGGCTGATGTGGTGGTAGCTAATGTGGAGGTGGCTGATGGTCACCCCATTCCATAACTAGCATCTGTAGCCACTCTTGGTGTTTAATAGGCCTGAAAAAAGTGTGTAAATAATGTACACAGAAAACTGTAATAACACTGGACAACATTGTTTCATAAAATAGGTACAGCTTACAATATACTATATTGCCAAAAGTATTCACTCACCTTCCTTGACTCACATATGAGCTTAAGTGAAATCCCATTCCTTATCTATAGGGTTCAATATGACGTTGGTCCACCCTTTGCTGCTAGAACAGCTTCAACTCTTCTGGGAAGGCTGTCCACAAGGTTTAGGAGTTTATGGGGATTTTTGACACAGAAGCACATTTGTGAGGTCACATACTGATGTTGGACAAGAAGGCCTGGCTCTCAGCCTCTGCTCTAATTCATCCCAAAGGTGTTGATCGGGTTAAGGTCAGGACTCTGTGCAGGCCAGTCAAGTTCATCCACACAAGACTCTGCCATCCATGTCTTTATGGACCTTGCTTTGTGCCCTGGTGCACTGTCATGTTGGAGGAGGAAGGGGCCAAACTGTTCCTACAAAGTTGGAAGCATGGAATTGTACAAAATGTCTTGGTATGCTGAAGCATTCAGAGTTCCTTTCACTGGAACTAAGGGGCCAAGCTCCTGAAAAACAACCCCACACCATAATCCCCCCTCCACCAAACTTTACACTTGGCACAATGCAGTCAGACAAATACCGTTCTCCTGGCAACTGCCAAACCCAGGCTTATCCATCAGATTGCCAGATGGAGAAGTGCTATTCATCATTCCAGGGAACGTACCTCCACTGCTCTAGAGTTCAGCGGCGGCGTGCTTTACACCACTGCATCCGACACTTTGCATTGTACTTGGGGACATATGCAGCTGCTCAACCATGGAAACCCATTCTATGAAGCTCTCTGCGCACTGTTCTTGAGCTAATCTGAAGGCCACGTGAAGTTTGGATGTCTGTAGTGACTCTGCAGAAAGTTGCGGACCTCTTTGCACTATGAGCTTCAGCATCCGGTGACCCGGCGCCGTCAGGTTACATGGCCTACCATTTCGTGGTTGAGTTGCTATCATTCCCAAACACTTCCATTTTCTTATAATATGGCTGACAGCTGATCGTGGAATATTTAGGAGCGAAGAAAATTCTGTGACTGGATTTGCACAGGTGGCATCCTATCACATACTGACAAATAGAACCAAACAGACTAGCAAAAGGAAATGAACAAAACACTAAAGTAAAATACACAGCAAAATACTAGAAACACTTGACTTACATTGAACAACCAGATTGCAAAAAAAAACCCCACTACATACATATATTCAGAAACTCCTGAAACACTTCCAGGAACAACATTCCCACATCCAGTAACCAACACTGAACAAGAGAAAGAGCAGGGATTAAATACAGTGAATTAACTAGGGAAACAACTAGAAACAGGTGGGAATGATAATGGGGCATGGATACAAATGACATGGGAGTGGCAGGAGAAATACATGGGGAACCAAAACATAAACACATGGCTAGAAAATCCAAAAGGTACACTTGACAGGTGAGTACGCGGCTAGACGTGACAGTATATTTGGATCCAGCATGCAAAAATACATAATAAACTTATAAATCATTGTTGATCCAATGTAATTTTACTTGAATTTTTGTAATGCCATTTTTTGTTCTGACAAACTGTCTGAAGTAATAGAAATAACAGTATGTATTTGACCTATATCACATGAAAAGATATCACATTAAAATAAAGTTAAACATGTAGACAACAAATTATTACAAGATCAATAGCTTCCTGAATCTTTATATCCAAACACGACAATATGAAAATTGTGAGACACTGAGGCAATCAGTACATAATATACAGTACATGACCAAAATAAATTTTTTTCCTGTATGTGAAAGATACATGCAAAGGATACATATAAAAGACAAATATTCCACTATGCACCCAGAAATATCTTGGTGATGTACTGCATTCTGTCATATAATGGTGGCAGAAAAAATTCAAGTGGGTGGGGCCTTCATACATTCATGTGACCCCATGGTACGGTTTGCGTTTGTTGCACACTGGACAATATATGGTATACTACGAGGACCAGTATGAACAATATGTAGTAGACTACTTTGAACAGAGCGACAGTAACAAAAGTAGAAAGTTTAAAACCACATAATGAACACTAATGAGACACAGGTGTTAAAAACAAGGGCAGTGGGAGAAAACAAAAACAAAAGCTGGAAGAAGAACAGAATGAAAACAAAGGGCTCATGAAGCAGATCGCTAAGGAAACCACAATGCCAGAAGATGGTAACCATGACACCCTGGAGGAAACCATCCAGCTGGAAGAGACCCACATCACAGGCAGCAGCTCCTTCTCCAATACATGTTGGTTATCATAAGATAATCCTTCATTAGTCCCACACTGGGGAAATTCACCATTAATGACATGACAATGCAATGTAACGGCGGGGTGAAGCTGGCGTGATGCGAACGCAGGAGTTTAAGCAATTTATTAAAGAAATAAAACTAAAGACAAAACAAGGGAAGGAAACCAGGCAGAGGGCAACACACACCACTATGGGGGTTACAAATGTAGACACAACTAGGCAGTGAGATATGACGAGGTACAAGAACAAACACTTAGTAGGCTAATACTAACAATGACAGCAAATCAGTATCCAGTAGCCTATGCATTATGCAAATACAAATTATTTTTCCAGTACACGAAACATCCCCAGATGACATACTACTTCCGCAAAATATTCCAGTACGCGAACAGAGCTATCTTTGTGGTGTACTGCATCCCATCATGCAACGCTACGTTCATGTGACCCCGCTTTGCTTTTGTTGCATACTGGAAACTGTACTTCATACTATTACGAGGACCAGTATGCAGTATCCAGTATGTAGTAGGCTATTTCGAACACAGCCAGGGATTAAGTACGGGACTAAACAAGGTAACTAAACTACACACAGGTGCTGACAGTGACGAGGGGCGTGGGAACCAACTGACAGGGGCGTGGCGGGGAAACACAGAGAAAAGCCCAGACAAAAACATGAGGAGAAACAAGGCAGAGACTTGACAGGAGGGAGAGGGCATGGCTTATATGTTACATGCGAACTGATTTAATTATCCCGAGCTTCAGCTGGGCCTTCTCAGAGGACAGAGGACACTCAGCCCTGCCTCCACTGACACATCTGAGTCAGATTTTGTTTCACAGCAAGATCAGTCTTAGAAATGTTTAGGAACAGGTGGTGAGATACCTTTCAACTTGTTTCCATCAGCTGCAAGTGCACACTTCATATTAGAACATGGATTTTCCAGCAAACAGTACTGACAATTCATTACCAATAACATGCTCTTTAGATGATATTAAGGGAGAATTAGAACTGATGTGATAAACTAGGCATTTTAATGTATAGTTATGTGTGTCATGCTTGGTTTCACAAGTCATACTGAGACAATAAATGTCTAAATTCTAATGTCTAAATTCTAAAGATTCCACTGAGAATACATTCCATTTCACAGGCATTTGCTGATGCCTGTGAAATGGAATGTATTCAAGAAAGTGATGATTTGTGTTTTCAAGTACTCAGAAAACAAACAATGCTCAACTTTAGCATTTTTTATTTGGAAATTAAGGTAGGACTATATTTAATCTGGCGCTACCCTTCCAACATTCTGTAATCTTGTCTGCATAGTGTGGATATTTAGCATAAGTAAACTTGATGCTTTTGGACAGCGAGATGCAGCAGTATACTTCACAATCCTTAATAAAGGATTTCTGAGAACACTACTCTCTCCTGTTTAGTAGCCTTTAAAATGTCTTTTATTCATGAAAAAAATTAACTGCTGATCCAAATTCACTCTGAATTTGCAGTTACACTCTGTGTAGAGCCGGAGTGTCTCCTGCTGTTCTCATCTTTGATCTGGGCTCCCATGCTGATCAGTGGGGAGCTTACAGTGCAGTGTGGAAACAAGCAAGCACTCCAGCCAGCCATGGTCAGAGCTGAAAGAGGGCGGGATACAGGGACACATAGAGTGCTGATGCAGTCGGGCACATCCTGAGCCCCTTTATTTGATAACAATAACATCTCTTAACAGGATCGATATGTCCTCAAGGTTATGTTCTGGCATGTTCAAAAAGAAGAAATGTAATTTAAGAACACTACGTCAGCTTATATACTGTTCGAACGTGTTGCCTGATCAAAACAGATGCCAAAGAAGCTATGAAGGCTCTTCAGACTGGAATGGATTGCAGAAGTATTTACAGACAGATTTTTATGAGTAGGCTACACAGTCATAAGGAAAGAAATTCAGCAACATATAAATATGCACATTTATACATGAGTTCATATACATACTGTAGAATAAACAACAGTGTCAAGGCCTCCAAATACGGGAACTCCACTTCCCAGCATGCCCGACCACGAAGGCGGAGATCCGCCTCCCCGGATTTTAGACACCTGACGCTTATTAGCTAGGTTCTATACAAGACCTCCCTCGTGTATACATTTTTGCCGACATTCTCTGATTCTTTGGTTAGACCTGGTTAGCGGTTCTCTGTTTTCTCCTTTTGGCTGTGCCCTCTCTGCTCTGTTGGATTGTTGATGTGCACGGACCTGGACTGCCCTCGACCTCTCTTTGGACTTCCCTTCCGATTATTAAAGTGTTCTATTATTTCCAGCGTCGCAAACAGAACAATAACAAATAACAAAATAACCTTTATAGGGCTAGATTTTCTTGCACTTAAAAATGTCCATTGTCATGGACACAGGAAACAATAAAGAATGGTGTTGAAGAAACTATTACTGTACAAAAAAAGAACATTATTTTGTTTACAGAACACAAAGCGCCTCTCAAAACACTTATCAACTCCAGATCCTCAGCTAATCTGTGAAGTATGCTGGAGAGAGTACAAAGGTTTGGAACTGCTTTATATCAGGAAATATCACAGCAGAATGCTTGTGTGTATATCTGATGTTTGGTCATGTTGAATGATAATGATCTAAATCATGAAAACAGTTTGGCATTTGCAAATAGCCAAATCAGACACATGGCATCCAGCCCCGTCGACAGGGGGGGACAACAAAGAGCCCAGCAATTTATTTTTTATTTAAAGTCTATAATTTTTAAATAATCTTGAAATCTTTCATTAATATAAAATTCTGTACTCAAAATAAGCTCAATGGCTAAAATATATATGTTTTTTTACCTATCTGCATATTTTCCATTAAGTGCATACACCCCCGCCTCCCACTGAAAAATGGTTTGATCCAGCACCGACTGTAGCTGTAGCTACACTGTAGAAATACAGTGGTGGATAGTTAAAGAAAACAGAAATCTGGAGCGCAGAAAAGAAAGTAAAAACATTTACCTGACGAATTTTAATGTTGCATTGTGTTCCAGGTTTGAAAAGTGCTGGAATTTAGGCTAAAGTACTTGAAAATGCTTGAAATTCTAACTACTTCGTTTCACAACAAATATCTGTCTAACTTGGGCTTGGGGGGCACATAAAACTTTCTTGGGCCTGATGGCATCCATCACATTGAAATACCGTGGTGTGATGTTAAGCAAGCTCATCAAGCAAGCCATGTTTGTAGTTTGTTTATAGTTTGTAGATTTGTACTGAAATCCTCTTCGGTGCTGTGCGAGATTGTTATGCTGCCTACTGGTTCTGCAGTTCAGGACTTCAGATGTCAGAATCCCCTGGATAATCAATACAAGCTCACCCTAACATCATCCATCTATCAGAGACTGGTATCCATCTCTCCAGATCATCACCTGTTTTCAGGTATCCCCTCTCCTTGTTGTGTAGCATTGCCCCTGTTAGTTGTTAACTGCATACAGAGTTTTAATGTTTTTATTTCGGATTATCCCAGTAGCCTGGTTTTCAGTCTGCTGGCTCTGATTTGGTTTGACTCTATTTTTCCCCTGGTTCCTTTACCCTGGTTTTCCTCCGTCTGTCTGGTTTTGACCCTCGTCTGTGTTTTGATGTGTTTGGTGTGCCCTTGTGATGTGAGGTATAGGCAGGCTGGCGAAACACACTTCAACCAGCATCTTTATTTTCACAAACAGCACTTTAGGTGCTCAGAACACAAAAACACTTAACACACACACAAACGAGACTCTAACAAGGACGAGCATCGACCAGAATGTAGACGCACATTAAATAGATGATAGTGTGACCTATTACGGTAACAAGACAAGTGCGACAAATGATCACATGCACACAACTCCACAACCACAGGAACTACATACATGGACTCAATCCAAAATGCCAGTACGCATGAGATTTCAATGCAGTACATTCTGCTCAACTGCTAAAGCAGTACGTTCTTCCAGTAGGTGACTAGGCAGTATGCATACAACTTCCGACATACTACGTCCGCCATTTTACCTGTGTCATATAACATATGACGTCAAACCATCATAGTTAAATGCTCCAGTTGAATAATAGGACTTTGTGCTGCAATCACATACTTCAAAATAGCTCCTAATTCAGTAAGCCATCTTGGTACATTTCAGTTACTGTTTAATGCATACTGTGTATTCGGACATACTACCCTTTTCTTAGAAGGGAAGTATGCCATTTTGGACGGAGCCATGGAAATGACCAGACACAAACAACACACGCCCCAGGGAGGCGTAACAGCTAGCCCTGTAATCATTTAAAACACTAGCTGATTTCATTCGAAAGTGTCAGACTATTTCTGTCTTGACACAGAGATGGAAGTCGTCAAAGAACACATCCTTCAAAAATCAAAGTTACAATAATGTGGCAGACACTGCAAGTGAGATTATTTTTCTGAACACCTTTTGTGACATTACAACTGCACAACCAAATGGTGTGAGTGTTACCTTTTGGGTCAAACTGGGTTATAAATTATAGCAAACTGAAACAAGGATACATGACATTTCAAATGTCATGAAGGCTGCTCCATAAACCAATGCTGCACTGTGATAATAAATCCTAAAATGTGTCAAAAGAGAGAAAAGGAAAGGGATTGATCACATATCTCTCAGCAACATCTCCATTCATCCCTCAAGATGCTAAGCTCCCTCTTCCTCTGTGTGTTCTGTATTCATTACTCTCTGGCAAAAAATGCCTTTATAAGTGTATAAACACATGCCCAAACATAATCAAGAGTGAATTAGCTCAATCGTCAACAAGAAAGACTAGCTCACTGACAGTTTAAACTTTTAGTATTTACAAGCATTCTGTAAAGGTCTTGAATGAAATTTTGGAAAATAATACTATTGTTTGCAAGTAAAATCATTTGTCAATCTGGTCTCATCAAACCAGAACTTAGTAATGGAATTTCCAGTGTCTTGGATCTGTATGAAGAGCTCTTTAGATGGCCTTCTTTTGTGCTTATTTGTTACACTGAATGGGGGTGACAATTTTGAGCTTGGTCTATGGATGTTATTTTAATCAAATTGCAATTTGCATTTCACAAAATAATAAGTGGAGGTAGGATGGTGATTGTATTTATGGGTTTAGCATTTGTCTTTGTGAACAAACAGCTTTTTATACAGAAGACAAATGTTCCTTGTCCTCTGGGACAAAACACAAAATGAAGCAAAGACTTTGCTTTCATTTTAATAACTACAAAAATAAGCAAAAACAAATAGCCATTGCTGGCAGAGAATAACGAGTCCAACAATTATTCTTTCTTTGAAAGCATAATTTATAAATTAAACATGTTATAGCAAGGCTTCTATTCCCCCAGTGGCTACACGTTGTGTGTGTGTGTGTGTGTGTGTGTGTGTGTGTGTGTGTGTGTGTGTGTGTGTGCGTCTGCAGACATCAACACCAACAACAGAATGGCAGGCGCATGCTCATATTTGTTTATTTTTAGGGAGCAATGAAGCAGATAAACATCTGGCGTTTCACTAACATAAGCTTTTAGATGATCATCTATCTCTACACTTCTGCTTGGTAAACGACTGAGTAAAGATTTCCAATCAGGAGAAAACATCGAATCTCTGAAAAATACTCTGTAGAATATCACTATTACAAATCAGGACAAAAATTATTGTTATCAAAAAGCTATATGCAAACATGTATTTTCCAATCAGTGTTATTCATGTCTTGTAAACTGCAGGATTAGTTAACAGGCATAAATCTGGTACAAAAATGTTAATATGAAGAGACGTAATAAACCATTAGATGACAGTAGTGAGGCTAAGTAGTGATTAAGGCTATTTTTGCAAAACTTAATCAAGTAGTGCCTGCAGCAGTAGTTTACACTGCTTGTACGTACGACTTTCAGATGCATACACGACTTTCTCTCTGCCTATTAGAATTCTGTTTTGTCTTCCTGTCATGATTTTGTCATATTGATTCTGTAAATCCAGAGAAGCAAAGCTGGCACCAATGACTTACCTACATGACTAGAGCTACCAAGTGTATGAAGTCAATGCCAGTTCGGCAAGATAAGGTGTGTGTGTGTGTGTGTGTGTGTGTGTGTGTGTGTGTGTGGTGTGAGCGCACATTAAAAAACAAAGTACATCATGCCAGATGTTAGATAGCTTTTTAAATAGTAATAAATGAATGCTATCAGAGGTTATATCTGACATGAAAAGAGGAAGCTTCACATGCTAACACAGGGTTACAAATGGTCCTCACAGGACTACAGCGGAGTCAACGCCTGTTTCTCTGGACTTACTAATGATATTAAAAGAGACTTCAGACTAAGTACTGCAGATCTAATTCACTTTAGTTGTGAAAAATGTAGCCACATTGAAGAGAAAGTGACTGGAAAACCAGAGTATTGAATTAAAATGCTTTGCATTGTGCATCTTGTGAGCATTGTCAGTGATTAACAGAATGCTGGACTGAGAAAACCATACATTTGTCAGTCACTTTATTAAGAACATCACACTCACGCTATGTAAGATGACTTTATTCTCATCACTCATTTGGATTCAAACTTGGTTGAGGAAGTACATGAAACCTGTTGTCATAGTTTAAGTTGTCAAAAGGTTTTAGATGGCCTTTTGTCTGTTATGTCATAGTGTATTATCGTGTTGGAAGTTGCCGATATATAATGGGTGCACAATCCATAAAAGAATGTTTAAAAAATCATGCTTAGTTTTTTTTTAAAGAATCATGCTTAGATTTTAAGTTTAGTTTTAGTCTAAGTTTAGTTTTTCTTTCACAGTATTCTGGCACATCATGAGTGCCAAAGAAGGTGGATCATCTCTATATTGACAGACTACTGCTGGACACTGAACGGATTGTTCCTGTAATAACATTCTGATTTATGAATTAGTTACCTATGAATTACTTAAATGTGTCACGTTGTGGGGGGGCCCCCTGCCGGTCGCCCCCGGTTACAGCGGCAGCTGTCCTTTTTTGGTCACGTGATGTTCGTCCCTCAGGTGGGCGGGACCCGTTATCCGTCTCACCTGAGGGTCGTTTGTTCGTCTATATATGTCTTGTCTTTGTACCAGTTGACTGCTGGTTATTATCTCCTTCATTTAGAACTATGTCACAGGTTTTTGGTTTGCGCACTTTCAATTAAACTATCCTCTTTCCCTGAGACTTGGCGTGATCGCTTCCTTTTTAGTTGCTCACCCTGCCCGTCACAAAATGTCATTTAAAAACCAGCCTGATTGAAATATTTGACATCAGAGTAAAAGACTATTACGTTCACATATTTTTGTTGGACAATAAAAAACCTTTTTGTTTCTTAGGTTACCACTTAATTTGATTGATTTACTTGTACTTATTATAGTATATTGATTAATGAGCAAATATGTGTGTTCATGTCTGATTCCAACTAACTGGGTTTATTAAAGAAATTGACTACAGGGAACTTATAGGCAGCTCTTGCTATTCACCATGACATATAGATGCATTAGAAAACAGCAACTATCTGAAGAAAGAGAGATAGAGTGAGAGAGATTTATAAAGACATTATGAGAATTTCAAACATATCCAATTACATTTCCCTTCATAATACTGGGCAAGGTTAGTTTTGTTTTTCAGTTACACAGTGCAGCAAAAATCATAGACAAGGCTGAGACCACCGCAAGTCCAGATACAGGACTACAGGACATTTCCTTCTAGACATTTAGGTTCCCAGAATCACAATATTAAAAACAGCAAGCAGGAAAAGCAGCACATGGGCACATGAACATGACTTTGTTAAGTTGGTAGTGAAGCCTTACTACTTCTATGGGTGACAACAATGTGGAATAATATAATTGTGATTTATATAGTTTTAAATACATTACATATTACATTTTACATTACATATATTATACAGGGGGTCCTCATGTAAGTTGGAACATATGTAGGCTACATACTGTATGTAAATAAAATACTGTAAGCACGTATCCTATCCTAACACCTATCCTAACAAAGTAATTATCAAAAAACACATAAAATATGTTTAATAATGAAATGAAACATTATTGCATTACGTTTACAACGCAAAACTATTTAAGTTGAAACAAGGCTTTATACAGTAAATGGGAGACGTGTCGTAATCACGAAACATCGTAACTCAGGACTGACGTAACCCGAGGACCCCCTGTATATTGTGTTACATATAATACATGTATTCTTAAAACATTACTAACATTGATCTATTTAATTGTATGGTCATATACTGAAATATACAATAATATACATTATATAATATGGTATATCAACAATAATGATTTCATTATTTTAATGGGTTGGGTTAATGTTGATAGTGGGTCAGAACTCCTTGCAAGTTTTGATATCATAATATCCAGTTTAATTTCTAAAAGATGCATGGAATTATAACCAGAAAATAAACATAACGGAATGGGAAAATAACTACTTAATGATCTATGTAGAATTCAGAACTTGATTAGCATCATTATCCTACACACCCTTTTAGCAAACTAATTGCAAGCATGCCTTTTTAGTGCATTAGAAACAAACCATTGGAACATTTTAATTAAACATAATTGCTCAAGTTGTGTATTGAATTTAATAAAAAATTGTTCACAAGAAATAGGCCTACTGTATTAAGATATGCCATTGCGAGGCTGCTGTCAGAAGGAAGTTGCCACTGAGCTTAGAGCGTCACAGAGTGGCATCAGCAGGTGCAACAGAGAGACTCGGAGAAAAATCACAGAAAGGCGTAGAAGTGAACGTCCTTCGGCCACATCCCACACTGATGACCGCTTCGTTGTGAAGGACCTCAATGACCTGAGGACCATTCTTCAAGAAGAGTGGCATGCCATGCCTCAGCACACAATAAGTTGACTTGTGAACTCCATGAGACATCTTTGTTGAGCTGAAATTGATGCTTAAGGGCACGTTTTTGGTACACTGACATTTTTTTGTTAAGATATGTCCACCACTGTTGGGTTTTGTTTTAATAAATTGTTTCAGACGAGGAAATCACCATGGCAGGCTTCTACTAAAACGAACTACTTTCATGATATATCACTGTTGCGTGTTTTTTGTGTTTTTCATACATTTCACCAGAAAAGTGAGTAGTGTATGTGCAGTGCCGAAGTGGCAATACAATTAAGGAGTGTTAGATGCAATTAGATACAAATAATTGATGGAATGTTAGAAGATGAAGGGTTGGCTGCATGTAGCTTTTTTTATCACCTCGGTTTATCACATCAAATAGTTAAAAGGATTTTGCTTAGATTGAATTAGAACCTATTTCCATTTATTACATTATAGCACCAGAACTCTGCTCTGGTCACCTTTCATATAAACTATAAGTGCCAGAGTTCTGCACAGTCTTCCAGCACAATGTAATGCCCTTCATTGCTGATCACAAATTCCTAGTAATAATCCTTTGACTCTTGTTTATTTTTCCTATCCAGTGAACTCAGGGCAGGCTGGATTCTCCAAAAGAAGTCTTCTATCCATCTTCTATCCATCATGCTATTGTAACAGGGTGAAAGAAGCGGCAGACACGTTTGGCAGTGCTGGGTCGAGTTTAATGTCCATCTCCATAACAGACACGGCACAAACAAAACACTTAGAAATAAGAAAAGAACGGAGGAGCGTAGCGGCTCAAAACTCAGTCTCAGTCACGTCTCACTTGGCCTTTCGACGGAAGGCGTGGCGAAAACAGCACAGCACCATGTCTGAGTAGGCTCAAGCAAGGCAGAGCAGGGAACGGAGGAACCTGTGGGCTAATGAAGGGTGCAGCAGTGATAGGGAACCCCTATGGAGCCGGTCCGGCCTACCATGACAGCTATCAGTCTAGGAGTCAGGTTACAATTTTTTGTGCTGCAACTTCAGGTTTTCAGGCTTTGCCAAACTGAAAACATATTTAATAGTTGGTGGGTCTCTAAAGAAGTGCGGTTAGTTACAAAGAAAGAAGAAGCCTCTGTTCTGTGACAACTCTAGGCCAGGACTTTTCAACCCAAGGCCCACTAGACACCTCACATTTCTGCTCTTATGCAGCCACAGACTTGGAGTTTGGGTTATTCAGTGTTATTAATTGCTTGGAACATGGGTGCTTGGAACCAGGATATAGCAAAAACAGTGGGACTCTAAGGAATGAGTAGTGAAACACTGGACTAGCCTGAGCTGGATCAGGTGTATTAAAAAAATTTTAGTAAACGGTAGATGGTACATCTCTCTCTCTCTCTCTCTCTTTCTCTCTCTCTCTCTCTCTCTCTCTCTCTCTCTATATATATATATATATATATATATATATATATATATATATATATATATATTTACCATCAGTGATTTGTGACCTTCTGTTATGAGGGTTATATAGGTCAAATTCTCACAGTTCTCCTATACTGTCTTCTCACAGTTCAGAACAGTGGCGGATGCAGCCGGCACTTTTTGGATGGGCCAAAGTGTGGGCAAGCACGAACGAAAGTTGTTGACGGGTTGGGGGTACCAAGACCGAAAGGGTGGGCGGGGTGTATGGTCATTAAATGACTCGGGCGCTAGGCGCAATCCTGCAGCAATTATAGTTTATTTTCATTAATTTTCATATGGAAAACTGTATTCTGAGCTTGTGATTAGGCGGGCCCAGCTGCCAATCAGGATGGGCCTGGCCCACCCAGGCCCGCCCGTAGATCCGCCCCTGGTTCAGAACTACCTTTATGAAAACTGATGTTTTTCAAAACAACACATATGAATTACACCATGCCACCAGAGCTACGTGTGATCTGGATTGGAACTGAACTCTTTCATTACAGACTTAGCCAAAGCCAGAGGCTCTGCTCTTACAGTGAGTCAGACAACATGCATTAGCGCTCCAGGCTCATTACAAGGGAAGGAAAGACTGAAAGCCAGCAACCGAATGAGTCAACCAGTCAAACATTTATATCAACAACCCCTCAGTGCTGTAAGATAAAAAGGCAGCAAATCCTGACAGAACAACATGTTGCTTACCAAGGGATCCTTTAGGTTATATAAATGTACACATTCCTCATGGTCGCATTCCTTATAGCCAATTTAGAGAAATGCATTAACATACTGCAGTACTCTCTTTCAGAAATGCATTTAAAATAATCTAAAATTGAAAAGCACCCACCTTGCAATAATAATAATAATAATAATTTTCACACAGATGAAGCAGTTTAGCTGACAAAGTAGTCAACCTTAGATAGCCCTATGACATCAGGCATGAACATGCCTATATTGAACATGTTGTACATGCAGATTAAGGAGAGACAGATGGGATAGATAAAATTCAGCGCATATGTTAAGAGAGCAGTTCATATTTTTAAAAAATGGATCACGATGGTTGCACTTGTTAGCATGCATTAGTCAAAGTAACTGAGAACTCATTCTTTGTCGACACTCATGTGTTTCCAGTCACCCTCTGGATGCTCACGCTGACAGTACTGAGAATTAGATTAAATTAACATTCATCTGGACTCTGTACATGTAAACAGGAGATTGGGGGAGGGTTAATAGTCATGATTGCTGTCATATTACTGCATTAATCTGTTTTCCATGGGAAATTGTTATGAGAGTTATTATTGGTGCTATAACGAGACAAGGCTGGCAGAGGAAAAGCACTGACGCCTACTGTATGATAGAGAGCGTAGGAGAGGTGTGTGTGTGTGGGGGGGGAAGTAAAGGTCTTACTCGATGATGGAACTTTGGCAAATCTGTTTTTCCTCTCTTTGGATCACAACCATATCATGGTGGAGGGGTTGGCGTGCCTGCTTGATCCTAGGAACTATGCCATCAGGGGTTCCTGGTAGCGTAAATTGGTAAGGATTCCTGGGAAAGAAAACTGGTCTTAGGTGATGGGTCAGGTAAAGAGTGATCTATAAAATACCCCTATGGTATTCTATGGAGTGCCTGATGGCCTGGTCTCTACACATGGGGCATTCCCACAATGGGCCTACAAGCTGTGGGAGGGGCACTAATAGGGGAACATTGCAATGTGGATCGGGTAGTGCTGATCAGATGACTGGCGAGGATGCCAGAAAGACCTGGTGGACTCAAATGTTGTCGTGAGGGTTTGCTGGGAACGTTTGGCAGAGAAGCCTGTTAGAAAGATCTTCAACTCCCATGTCCGGCAGAGCTTAGACCACATCCCAAGGGGGGCCAGAGACATAGAGTCCAAGAGGGCCATGTTCGGTACCACTGTTGACGCGGCAGACTGACTGGAGCTGTGTGGCTGACTGGTTGTCTATGCCTGTTGTGGCCTCAATCCCAGAACCTGATGGTGGACACCCCAAATAAGGAATAATGAGGGTGAATGATGTCTGCCCTGAGTTCCTTAAGGGTATGGATGTTGTGTGAGGCAAACTGATCAATTTGAAGGATATATATATATATATATATATATATATATATATATATATATATATATATATATATATATATATATATATATACACTACCCTTCAAAAGTTTGGGGTCACTTAGAAATGTTCTTATTTTTGAAAGAAAAGCAGTTTCAAACTGAGTTTTACCATTAAAGTTTATACAAAGGTTTTAGTTAATTGCTAAATGGTCTGTAGATATTGCAAATGTACATAATAACTACATTAAGCATGCTCACCAGCGCGAGCTTTTTAAAATTTTAGTGAACTGAATGGAGAGAACATTGATGTGTGGAAGAAATATGAGTATTTGCAATATCTGGTATGGGGACAGGTGTAGGATATATAGTAAATTTACAAATATAGTAAAATCCATAATAGTAAAAAATACCAAAATTAAAGCAATACTGAAAAGTGGCCACCCTATATACAACCAGCTTTGTTCACTCACACTGTTTTTCAGTGTTCTGCAGATGCCAAACACAAACACACATCAGATGCATCTTGTGCTGTCCATATTTTATTAAGAAGTGAACAATATTCATTGAACCCTTGAACATAGCGATACTAAACATAATACATGTCAGACATGACATTCAGACACTGTCTGACTCAGAGATAAAAAAAAAAAAAAGATTTTAACTTGGAGGGGTGCAAGTAAGAGGAGTAGTCCATTGAAACGCAGAGTGCGGATTAGTTTCCTTCTCACTTTAGACCCGCGGGGACGCGAGCGAACGTTACTGGAGGAGCGAGTAACTAGTCGCTACTATTGTGAATGTAGCAAAACTGTGACAGAAGCTACAGCAGCGATTAAATTAAAAATAATTTAAAGGCTAGCTTTAAACACGCTCTTCCCTGTCATCTTCTCTCATGATAATATCGCGCTGAAAAATATTGACCTGTCTTGTCAATGTATGGAGCCAGATCCGTAAATGCGAGAAGCCGCTTTCGCCATTCCAGATGGCTCAGTCAAAACCATTTACCGTAAAATATGAAAACTTCAAAACGGCGAATTTCGCCGCAAGGTGACAGATTTTCATGCCTGCATCCAGTTCACTAAAATTTTAAAAAGCTCGCGCTGGTGAAGTGTGCTAAATATTAACCGCCATGCTTAATGTAGTTATTATACAGTGTACATTTGCAATATCTACAGACCATTTAGCAATTAACTAAAACCTTTGTATAAACTTTAATGGTAAAACTCAGTTTACATGCTACTGTGAATCAGAACCCCCGCGTTCCGCCATGTTTGAAAACGCTGGGAAGCTGGTGGGGTGGGCGTGGCTTGGTCCCAGAGGCGGTTTCAGAGCTCTGTGTCAGTCCGGAATCAGTGACCAATGGAGATTGCAGAGGAACGCCTTCATCTAAGACCCTCCCACACGTGAAATGTGTTCCAAAAGTCAGAAGCAAAAAACCAAGCAGAAGCAAAGAGAGATTCCAGAAGCAAAAGACCTTACAAAAAACAAAAACAATGGAACCAAAAACTTGTCAAAATGCAAACAAAAATAAGTTTCAAATAACCAATTATATTAAATATATATACTTTTGATATATTTTTTTCTGTTTTGCATTCATAACATATACTTTCTGCTCTTGGATTTACTTTAGCTTTTTTTGAACTATTGAAACAAAAATCACTCCATAGCAGTGTACTTACGTAATGTGACATGAGGAAGGTAGGCAGGATACCAAGACGTGCATATGAAATAGGCTTTATTACCGCAGTTAGCGTTTAGCACGTATAATATGTGAAACATACAATGTACGATTTTACTCTTTATAGGCACATGTTTGAGTAAAATGAACATTGTTCTTTTATTCTATAAACTACTGACATGTCTCTGAAATTCCAAAATGTAGCATTTATTTAAAAAAAATGAGATATGGTGAAAATAATGAAACGTGGATTTCATGAAATAATGGATTTAAGATGCAGTTCTTTCAGACCTCAAATAATGCAAAGAAAACAAGTTCATATTCATTTAGAAACAAATGAGAGTTCAGAAATCAATATTTGGTGGAATAATCATGATTTTTTATCACAGCTTTCATGCGTCTTGGCATGCTCTCCACCAGCCTTTCACACTGCTTTTAGGCAATCTTATGCCACACCTGGCATTTATCAGCAATTTCAGGTGGGCCAGTCAGAGCTAGTCAGAGGACCGGATGTGATTTGGGCTACTCTTTTTAGGGGGTTACCTCAATTAGTGACTTTCAGCTCCATATCTACATTACCATAATCAAGATTGGTCCAAGTTTGTGCCTAACAGTTTGTGTCAAACAACAGCAGGTTCCAATCAAGTTATTGATATCAAGATAACCTTGTAGTGGAAGGATATTGACATAGTTAACTAAGGAATGATCAAATAGCTTGAAAATATCCAAATGGGCTTTGACAGAATGAGATGTTTTAAGAGACTTAAGAACCATTGTATTTCTCCACATTCTTTTAAGAGCTTGAATAAACTAATATCCGAATAGTGGATATATACCACAATTCACTATTTAGACATTTTCACTGTGACTGTGTAATCCAACCTCAGTTAAGTAGCTAATATCTGACCTGGCTAGTAGCTAATAGTAGTGACGTGAATAAACTGTTAGCCCAAGATTAGTCACATGCTAGGTAGTTAGCTAAATTCTAGTTTAGCTAGTTTCTGTAGATAGAATTAGATGATTACTCAAATCCAAACTAATTAACGTTAACTCAAAGTGAACAAACCAGGTACACACTTCAATCGCAACTTATAGCAGCTTTATAACAGAAGTTCCTCTAAATACAGTCCACTGGACCTCCTTTTACGATAAGATTCATATGTTTTTATTATTCTTAGCCAATTGTCCCTAGACACATCTAATTTCTTCTGTATTTAACTAGATGTCTTATTAAACTTCAGAATTATTTCCTGGCACTCACGTGTTGTGAATCTGTTCTCCTGGCCAGCTACGAAACACTGGGGTTTGAAATCTTTGAGGTCTTTGTCAAGGTCATGGGAGTTTGACTCTGATTACAACTTTTATGAATCAAAATCAAGCTTTACTTGTATGTGTTCACACATACAAGGTGTTTCTCTCAGGTTAAACAGTAGATCACAACACAACGGAATTTGCTAACCTCCATACATAAATGTTCCATATTTACACACAGTCATATAGGCATATATTTTTGCATTCTTTTGTACACATTCACTCATTCAAATACATAAAACATATAAAGACTAATTAATTGTAAAAGTACTTTAACATAATACTAAAATTTTACAAAATGTGGAATACAGCAGCTAGTAACAGATACAGGATTAAAAACAGTATTGTGTGGTGGTATTACTATAGTACAGAAGTAATCCATTAATTGTTCACGAGAATACTGGCATGGGTGAAGAACATTTTCTGCAGTCTGGTAGTTCTGACCTTCATAATACAGAAGTGCCTCCTTGAGGGCAGAAGTTGGAAAACATCTCCAGGCTGTCCAGAAGTCAGCAATGATTTTCTCTGCCTATTTCCTAGTTCTGCTTGGGAAAAGGACATCGAGCTCAGGCGGGTTTAGACCCATGTTTGTTTTCTGCAGACCTGATGATGCAAAGTGGCCTGTGAAGGTTATGCATGATGGCAAAACTGCACCAGACTGTTATAGGAGGTCATGACACTGTGATCACATTGTAGGACTGGACTGGCACCTGCTGTGGTACATTGAACTCTAGTAGCTGTTGTATTAAGCACATCGTCTGGTGGATTTTGTTTTATGGGTAGAGGTGACAGTGGGGGGTGGGTGGAGAAGGGGGCAGTACTAATTGACTGTGTAGTTGCTGACAGTTTTCACAACCTCAATGTCTGTGTCTTACCTGTAAGGAACTAATAATTTACTTGCAGGTGGTTTCAAGGACACTGATCTTGGTAACCGTCTTGCAGCAGTTCTGAGACAATGCTATTGAATGCTGCCCTGAAACCTAAGAACAGAAGATCTTGGGCATGAAGGATAAAGGTGAATTGCAGACCCATACTGACTATATCCTCAGCAGACATTGTAGTCTGATGGATTTAATGACTACAGACAAGAACGTCTAGCACACACACACACGCGCACACACACACACACACACACACACACACACACACACACAATATTTCCCATTATTGCATATTAGATTAGATATTGATCTTATTAAATATTAGATATTGAAATGTTAAAACATTTAATGTACTCATTTGTAATATCACATGAGTGTAAATACTTGGTCAAGTTTAAAATTAACTCAAAAGTAGAAATAATATATGAAAATATAGATCACTCAGTGTTAAAATGTAACTCTAGATAGATAAAAACTGGATTTAATTTTTTATGATCTGACAATAAGACAGAACCATCTTATTGTGGTGACTATTATTGCTGGAAGATGTTTGAATCATAAAATCATGTTCGCATGCAAAAGGACATGTGTCTTATTAAATGTTGCTCTGCAAAAATTGAATGACTCATGGAGTTAGAATAATTTCCCTGCTGTCCCACTACGTTTCTAATAGTAATTTAGTTCAACAATAAATTCTGAGCCGCTGAAAGGAATCAATTATTAAACTGGGAAGTTGTCTATAATATGCAGGGATCGAAGTTCATAGTGTTTGAGTTATGAGCGAGATGTATAAACTTGTCTGTTGTTCATTATGTGAAAAAAGCAATACAATTACATGGTTTTCAAATATCCTGGGGTTTCTTTTTACTGTGCTTAAAACTCGTGTGAGTTGGGACCAGAGTTACAGTCTCTGGTTGGGACCAATCAAGCTGTGGACCAATCGCTGCATGTTGTGAACGGACGCGTCAGGTGCCGCGCGCACTAAAGCGCCTGCAGAGCGTGCAGGTGCCACGCGCACTAAAACCTGCAGAGCGTGCCGTGCATTGTTGTAAACAGAAGCATGCAACAACTGAGCAGTTCTAATGACTGTGTTGCGTTATAACCGAGCTATCGTCTTCATCTTTACTTTGTTTTACGTTTTTATGGTGCTATGCAACCTGTTCACAGATTGCTGCTAGTCAAAGCACACGGGAACGATTTTGGGCTCCAGAGGATGGCCGAACCTCTGAACACCAGCGCCTTCAACTTTACCGAACTCGAGGACATCGACGTTTTCGCAGACGGATCCCCGGCGCTCAGGTTCATGATTTCCATAGTGTATTCGTTTGTGTGTGCCGTCGGCTTAGTGGGCAATGTTTTGGTCTTTTTCTTAATGAAAGCGAGACAAGGTAAAAAGAAGTCTACGGTAAACTTTTTCATAATGAACCTTGCGGTTACCGACTTTCAGTTCGTCTTGGCTTTGCCGTTTTGGGCCGTGGAAGCAGCTCGGGACTTCAGCTGGCCGTTTGGACACGTCATGTGCAAGGTTGTCCTCTCCGTTACGGTTATGAACATGTACGCCAGTGTCTTTTTCCTCACCGCTATGAGCATCACACGGTACTGGTCCGTGGCCTCGGCTCTGAAGGACCGAACCAGGCGGAAAATCTGCTCCGTTAAATGGGTCAGCGCGCTGCTCTGGGTCTTGGCCACTATTGCAACAGCACCAACGTTTACGTTCTCCACCCAGAAAAAAGTCGGTAATGAAACCCTGTGCTTGATGGGCTTTCCTCGAGGACACTTCTGGCTTGGCCTGTATCACCTGCAGAAGATCTTAATTGGGTTCGTGTTCCCCATGTTAATTGTGTCGGTCTGCTATATGCTGCTTCTGCGATTTATCCGGCTCCGCAGCATGAACAACAATCTTCCCAAACGACGGTCCAGGATAACCAGATCAGTCACGGTTGTGGTCCTCTCCTTCTTCCTCTGCTGGATGCCAAATCACGCAGTCACGTTCTGGGGTGTCTTGGTCAAATTGGACATTGCTCACTTTGATCAAGCCTACTATATGGTCCATACTTACGTTTTCCCTGTGACCGTTTGCCTGGCGTATACCAACAGTTGCTTGAACCCGGTTTTGTATTGCCTTACAAGGAGAGAATTTAGGAAGATGTTAAAGGATTTATTCTGGAGAATGACTTCACCGGCGATTGCCAATAGCTGTCAGATCCGTCCGTTCTCAGGGACGATCAACGGTGATCAGGACAGTCAGGCTGTGGTGCCTTTGAATGTAATAGAAACAGAACACTGCAGGTTCTCTGTGTTTAATGACCACTGATGCGCTGATGCGCAAATGCGCAAAACATGCGTAAACCTAATTGGAAAAGTATATAGCTTAAATATGTGGGCTACTGTGAACTCACCATATTGTATTTTTCTATGTTCGCTTTCCGAAAATAATTAATGCATTGTGTACATTTGAGTGGTAGCCTACTCAAATACGATATAAAACATCTGTGAAAATGTGCTAGATTGTACACCCGATCTAACCACTGAAACCACTCTCAAAACTGAATGTGATGTTATCTACAAGCATGAATATTGTATCTGCTTCAGTAGACATGAGCAAATTGTCATATTTAGATGTTATTTAATATAAGCCAAACTGCAGTGCATGCGTAGCCTGTTTTTTTGTGCTGTAAAATCAAAAACGCTGTGCGTGAACCTGCCTACTTTAGAGTTTGTTAAATGTATTGGTATAGTGTGTAATTTCAGTTTATTGAACAATGCAGTTTGTGTGAAAATGTAATATGCCATGTCATGCCTTCAGTCTCATGTTTAAGGTTCAGAAATATTTTCTTTTTTTTCATTTGACTTTATCTCTCACAAACTATTCTCCAGTTTTTTTTTTATATTTCTGCTCTGGAAAATATCTAAGATTAACATCTGCTAGGCTTACTGTAAGTGTAATAAAAGTGTGTAAATGTGCTTAGTAATTTGATAGTTTTGCCCCAAAGGAAATGAATGTACACACTTCTACTATGCTGTTGATTGTAAAGTGCATAATAAAGTCTTATCTTATCAAGGCAGTGTTTGGTTTTTCCATGAACACCATTAAAATGAGGTTATTGAAGGCTTTCGCAAAACTGTTATTCCATCTAATTAACATTTGCAATGCTGTGATCCTAATGGACTCTAAATGCTAAAGTGTGAACTGTGTAGGTTTTATTGTTTAAGTAGGGATATGCCACACCGTGAAGCAAAAACATTACCACAAAGGAAATATATTACTTGACTTAGTGATTGCTACAGTTAGAAAAAGGTAATGTACTGAAGTGACATTTTCAGTCTTGTCCAATTAACTTGGTTTGTGGACACATTTGACTAGAAATATCATTATCAGATTATTTTATATATTATCAAAATAATATTAAACAATTGAATACAATATATACAATTTAAACTTGTAGCCATAAACTGCTGCATGCAGTTTGTGTTATATGGTATAGAAAAGTTACAAATGTTTCTGGTCATACTGTGGCAGGAACCTTCTCCTTTCTTCTCATTCTCCTTTTTTCTCCTTTCTCCTCCTGGCTTTAGTCGCATTATACTTGCTGGTTCGGAGTCTTGACCTAGATTTCTGTAAAGCTGCTTTGTGGCAATGCCCATTTTCAAAAATGCTACATAAAAAACTGAACTGAAATAACACTGAGCTGAATGACTAAAGTTTTACCATATTGGTGCCTGCTAATATATTCCTGCTTGTTGCCTAAATGAATCGGACAGTGATGCATAGCTCCAATCCATCAATGTTGTCTTTAATGCTCAAAACACAAGAGGGCACTGTAACATCTTTTCTCTTAGTATTAGATTGTATACTATGTAACTCTTATTGGGTTGAAGAACATGAAACTCATAAGTTCATGAGATGTTCATGCTGACATCTCCATAACATTGTTTCATACACACACACACACACACACACACACACACACATATATATATATATATATATATATATATATATATATATATATATATATATATATATATATATGACCACTTGTGAGTCATATATATATGACTGTGTATGTATATACAAACACCACTCACAAGTGGTCATTCCCCAAAACATCCCACGCTTAGTAAATGATTTGACCCACAGGCTTCCTGATAAATACTTATCTGAAATTACGGTGAGTGTGTGTCCAGTAGCTATCAATGCTATTTTACAGCCAGGACTACTAGCATGTTAATAATAATCAATGTCTTTTGTCAGTGATTTAGTGCCATATTTGTGCCTTGTATAACATTCTGGTTCTAGTGCTCATATAAACAGTAATAAATTCCTCAGACAATCAGAGAGAGTTCAGTCATAAGAAAATACACACTCCGGTGTGTCACTATCAGAAGATCTACTGTTGAGTAGGGTCACCATTTCTGCAAACTCATCATAAACATATCTATCATTCTCTATCCCAGCCTCTATGAAGGGCATATCCAACAGGATACAAACATAGGGGTTGAGGCTACGTTTACAGCACACATGAATATCAGCAAACTAGTATTTTCTATAAATGTATTACCCTCTTCAGAGAAGGACATATGCTTCCAGAAACACCGGAGAAGCACACAATTTAGCTTGTGTACTCTGAGGAGCACATAATGACTTGAATCTTAAATCTGGCACTATGCCCATCAGTGACCTTCAGATACCTCCAGTTCTCCTCAGTTACAGCTGTGTCCACACTCAGTTCTCAGTGTTTCTTCCCAAGCATTCTAGAATCTAAAACAAATTGTAGGCAGTACAGTACACAACATTCCATAATACTATAAACATTACAATTTTTAACATTCATTTTATATTTGGACTTCCTTACACATTTTATTCTTCTTTGAAAACTCAACTGATGTGAATTTTAAAACCATAATTTTGGACCACCCAAAGAGCATCACAACATTTTCATAAAAACAGACATTTACTGGCACCTGCTGAGGACTCGGACATGCTAACCATCCCAGAAGTGCCGTTTTGGCATTCTGTTTGGTATAGAAGTATATGATTTTGGATACAGATATGTTCAATAATTAGCCTTTTATTTCTGGGGAAATAGGAATCCGCCACCATTGCCTGCAGAACATCAAAGAGAAGTCTGTCTGCAAACTAGAATATTTAGTGGCAGTAATATCAGCTGGGTTTCTTGCGTATATTGGACACAATTATTTTGGTCACATACTAATTTGGGACCCAATCAATATGCAGACACAAACCGTGCTGCTTGAGGGTGTCAACCACCCAAATATGTTCATTGTCTCTTGTTTACTTAAAAAATTTAATAAATAATGAACATCCAAATCTCAATTTCCAAAGCAGACCTTCCAAATACATGAGACACAGTGAGAAAAAAATACATAAATTATTAAAATGTAATCTCAAAAAAACTGAACACCTGCCCAGTGCAAAAGTATGTGAAGGCTTTTAATTAGTAGCTTGTGGCACCTCCTTTTGCAGCCATTACTTCAACCAAATGTCTTCTGCAACCACAAACGAGTGTCGCATCTCTTTTGGGGATTTTTTGCTTATTCCTCCTTGCAGAACTGCCAACAGGTAAGGGAGGTTGGAGGGACATATGACATGTACCGCCCACTTCAGTATGCAACAGCATTTCTATGGGTCTGAGGTCCAACTGCTCTCTGGCAAAGTTTAAATGTGTAGCTTTGTTCTTTCTTGAGAGCACAGGCTTACTTCTATAGCAACTATTCCATAAACGCCATGTCTATCGATTTTTTGTCCGATTGTAGATGCATGTACATTTATACCAGATGTTGCCAAAGAGGTCAGCAACTGTCTTTGTGATTTGGTGATTTGCCTTGACCTGAATGATCTTTCTGGTGTTTCTTGGTGTAAGTGTTGATGGTTGTCTGCTTCTGGGCAGAGTTGCAGTGATGCAGAGTGCCTCCATTTGTAAATGATTTATCTTAGAGCTGGAATCTTTTGGAGATGTTTTTGTAACATTCCCCAGACTGATGAACTGTCACCACTTTCTTCATGATGTCCATGGAGGTCTCCTTCCCCCCTCAGCATTGTTGATCTGTGTGTTTTACTCCTTGGCACAACAGTGGTTTGGTTGGTGTACTCTCGTTTTTAATCAGTGTGGCTCGTATCTTTTACCAATAATGTCTCATTTGATTGGTCTGCTTAATTAATTACCTGAGCACTCACATGTTTCACCTGAGTCTTTTACCTAATTGATCAATGCAGCTGATTTTATTAACACAACCACTAAAATAACTGGCACAAAAGGATCAATTATCACTCATTCATCCTCATGCACCACTGCAGGAATTGGCTGCATTACCTGGAAGAGATGTAATCATCTTTATATTGGAGAAACCAAGCTGATCGGTTTATTGAACACCTTCACACCATTAGGATTTCCAGTACCATTCCAATACTAATGGACATTGTATTAATGACATATCTGTTTGCATATCCAGCTGTTGCTGAATGGCAGCACTGAAATTAGGAAATTAAAAAAAAACCCCATGGCATTAATGTTATAATTAACTTTTTCATATATATCTTCTTTATGTGTGTATAGTAACATTATTTATATATATATATATATATATATATATATATATATATATATATATATATATATATATATATATATATATATATATATATATATATATGGTTATTTATTTATTTATCAATTGAATCACTAAATGTCAGGACTTTTGTTGTAAAAAAAAAAAGTAATCTCAGAAACAACAACAACAACTATTTCCTGTTAATCAAATGACTTTTAACTTAAGTCAAGACAAATGGCCTCTTCCCTGTTCCGGCTAAGCTGGTGGTAAAGGTTAAAAGTGTCCTACAGAAAATAACTTTTGACGGCCTGTTTCCTCTCCTTAATATCGCAAACATCGCTGGACTATGCCTCAGTGACCAGAGCCCAGACCCACGACCCTGACCCGGCGTCTAGTGTGCTGTTTATCTCGACTGAACCGCGGCTGGTTGTCGTGACTAACTTTAGCAAGCTAGGTAGCCAGTCTATCTCCTAGCAACGGGCTACTAGCCGCTAGCTGGGCACTAAGGTCCGAACGAGTTGGTGAGGGACGTAGCGGGCCAGCCGTGTTTAGTCGGGCAGTTAGACGAGTTTACGGGGTGAAATAACACGATTCATGGACGTTGTTTCGTCGTAGACGTCGCACTTTTAACCTGCTTGGCTACCTGGCTAGTTGGGCTAATCCCGACGCTGCTCGGCGGTGTAAATGCCTCGTCAACACCGCCTCGACCAACACGTAGTTCGGTCGCTTGTGGTCGGCCGGTTCGGGACGTTGGCTCACCAGGCAGCAAATTGTTTTATTTAATTTTTTACAACCCACGCCGATTATGAGTTATTTCGGTAAAAACTGAGCCCGGCTGTTTCTTTCACATGAGCTTTGTGAGCTCGACCTGACATTTTAATGGGAGCCAGGCCGCGCCGCTGTGAGTATTGTGGGCGATACTTCGGACGCAGGCGGCCCGGATGGAGTCGCTGGCCGGGTACGTGTACAAGGCGGCCAGCGAGGGGAGAGTCCTGACCCTGGCCGCCCTTCTGCTCAACCACTCCGTGACGGAGACCCGGTACCTGCTGGACTATGTGACCCAGCTGTCCGGACAGCGCTCCACTCCCCTCATCATCGCCGCCAAAAACGGGCACGACAAGGTGGTCCGGTTGCTGCTGGACCACTACAGGGTGGACACTGAACAAACGGGCACGGTTAGATTTGACGGGTGAGTGTCTGTGTTGAGTAACGTGCAGAACCACGTAGTAGGTTCCTACCTTAGAAATGAATTCTTACTTTCCTTATGTTCTCCTAGGTATGTCATCGATGGTGCCACGGCACTTTGGTGTGCGGCGGGTGCCGGACACTTCGAGGTCGTCCGACTTCTCGTGACGCACAATGCCAACGTGAACCACACTACCCTCACCAACTCTACCCCTCTCAGGGCTGCATGCTTCGACGGCAGACTGGACATTGTGCGATATCTGGTGGAGCACCACGCCGACATCGGCATCGCCAATAAGTACGACAACACCTGCTTGATGATAGCTGCTTATAAGGGCCACACGGATGTGGTGCGCTTTTTACTAGAACGTGGGGCTGACCCTAACGCAAAGGCTCACTGTGGTGCCACCGCGCTGCACTTTGCTGCTGAGGCTGGCCATCTGGACATTGTGAAGGAGCTGGTGAGATGCCAGGCAGCCATGGTGGTCAATGGCCATGGCATGACTCCCCTCAAGGTGGCAGCGGAAAGCTGCAAAGCAGATGTGGTCGAGTTGCTTCTCTGCCATGCCGACTGTGATCCCCACAGCCGCATAGAGGCTTTAGAGCTGTTGGGTGCTTCCTTTGCTAATGACCGGGAGAATTATGACATTCTTAAGACTTACCATTACCTGTATCTGGCAATGCTGGAGCGCTACCGTGACCCTGAGAGGGTTATTGCCAAAGAGCTGCCACCACTGGTGGACGCGTATGGAGGTCGTCCTGAGTGTAGGACACCTCAGGACCTGGAGACCATCAGGCAGGACCGGGACGCGCTGCACATGGAAGGACTGATGGTACGTGAGCGCATACTGGGGGCAGACAACATAGACGTTTCGCATCCCATAATATACCGGGGCGCTGTGTATGCCGACAACATGGAGTTTGAGCAGTGCATTAAGTTATGGCTACATGCCTTGCGTCTACGTCAGCGGTGTAACCGCAACACGCACAAGGACCTTTTGCGCTTTGCACAGGTGTTTTCACAGATGGTGCACCTGAAGGAGCCGGTGCATGCGTCCGATGTGGAACAGGTACTGCGCTGCAGTGTGTTGGAGATCCAGCGTAGCTTGGCACGCATGGAAGCGGCCAGCGAGGCCGAGATGCCGGCCTGCACCGACAATTACGAGTCCAACATTTTCACTTTTCTCTACCTGGTGTGCATCTCCACCAAGACTCAGTGCAACGAGGACTCACGAGCGCGGCTCAACAAGCAGATCTACGATCTGATCCGTCTTGACCCGCGTACCCGGGAGGGCTCGTCGCTGCTGCACCTAGCAGCCAGCTCCAGCACGCCTGTAGACGACTTCCACACCAACGATGTCTGCAGCTTCCCAAATGCACAGGTGACCAAACTCCTGTTGGACTGCGGTGCTCTGGTGAACTGTGTAGACAACGAAGGCAACAGCCCACTGCATCTCATAGTACAGTACAACCGGCCCATTAGTGACTTCCTCACCCTGCACGCCATCATTATCAGTTTGGTGGAGGCTGGAGCTCACACAGACATGACCAATAAGCAGAAGAAGACTCCATTAGAGAAAAGCACGACAGGTGTGTCTGAGATCCTTCTGAAGACGCAGATGAAAATGAGTTTAAAGTGCCTGGCTGCTCGTGCTGTCCGACAGCACCACATTTTCTACAGAGACCAGATTCCTAAAAGCCTGGAAGAGTTTGTTGAGTTTCACTGATCCCTTTTTTATAGTTATTTTTTATCGGTTTATAAAAGTTTTCTGTTTTAACCAATCCAATGGTGCTGGGAACTTTTGATTACCATGATATTATTTTTTTGTTAATTTCCCAAATGCAAGTAATAAGGAAGGCTTGAATAAATGTAACACATCTGGTATTTCTGATTGAATAGTTTGTCCAGACTGATGCAGTGTCTCTCATACTGCTGTAGAAGATATAAAGACATTGGAAGTGCCACATCTCCATTCAGCGTTGGTCAGACTGTAGACTGACAGGTTTCTTCTTGATTTTCAGTGTTCTTTTTCCTAGGCAGTGGTTTACATTCTCATACAAAGTATTGCAGTGTTTCTGTCTTTCATATGTAACATGTTGTATTTAAATAACTCTTGCGTTTTGGGGCCATGGCTGACGAGCAGACACTGAATTCAGTTCTTTCATGTGAATGACAGAAAGAGAACAGCTGTTTTATTTTTTATTAGCTGCACCTTAATCTTTTTTTCTTTAACAAATTTTATAAATTTTATTTAAAAACTGTTCAAAGATCTATTTTCTAAGGAATCATTAGCAATGGACTGATGTACTTAAACTCTAATCCTGAAAAGCTGTTTCTGTGTACACTAAGATATGCCTGTGACAGGTTCTTTAAACTTTTTTTTTTTTTTTTGCCCTTCAGATTTCCCTTTTAACTACTATGCCACTATTTATGGGATCTATATGGATGCCTTGCTTTAAGTAGCAAAAGGTTTGAGGGCATAAGCTCCGTTTGAGTGGGCTGCAACACCTCGAGTGGCCTTATTCTGAATTACTTGGATATCTGAGTTTGAATGAGAACAAGCATGTCTTCTCTCTTTAGTTATGCTTGCCTGTCTCGTGATGGGAAGATTTGAGCCTGCCAGCATGACTTAAAGAGGGATGTTTAGGATTTTTGCTTCACATCTTTGAGAGTCAGTGATTGTAATGTGTTGATGTATTTTTATTTGCATATCTAATGAAACATTAAACATGAAGATTAAATGTTTGATATCTTATCGAATTTTCTGGCTCAAAGTCCAGTTCTCATCCATAGGGCTCATCATTCAACCATCGCACACTTCTTCTTTCTGCAATTCCCGTTTAGGGGTCGCCACAGCGGATCAAACTCCATCTGGCCCTGTCCTGAGTGTCCTCCACTGACACACCAGCCACTCTCATATCCTCAACCATCGCACACTATTATGTGTATATATTGTATAGCTTTATTGGGTAGATGGACAGATCTTTTTAACTGTATTGCATCTGTTTTTGGTACTGTAACTGCAGTGTACTGTAGTGAAATATCTAGAGGTAGTAGTAAAAAAAATTGTGGTACTCAGGATTTCCAAAGAAACATGATGTTTTGAGTAGCAGTCCATCCTTGACATACACAGCTGATTAAGGACATCTGTTCAAAATGTTTGTTTGACCTTGTGTACGATACTGAAGAAAAGGGGAACATGTAACTGTGACAGAAAAATAGATACATGATGGAGCAGAAAACATAATCATGAGCTTTCTTGAAATTGTTCATAGCCAACCCTTAAGGCTCAAGTAATGGTTAATAAGCTAGCCAGATGTGACTGACTTGCAGATTTTTCATTTACTAGCAAAGGAGAAACGGCTGAGTCTGCAAACAAGTATTGAGAGTTTCTAATACCGATTAATACTGTTTGAACCTTTAGAATCTGGCTTCTGTCTCATGCATAGCAGAGACAGCACTGCTGTCTAACTGCTATCAGTATTCTGTTAGACTTGAGAGCTGCATTTAACACCAACAATCATTATTTACTTCTCACTTGGCTAACGGCTAATACTGCACTCGCTTGGCTGACTTCCTATATTTCCAATAGATCTCAGTTAGTTGCTCTTGGTAAACAGCTTACAAATCCATTCTGTTACTCAGGGAGTACCTTAAGGCTCAGTACTTGGGCCTCTTCTCTTTATTATCTACATGTCACCCCTAGGTCAGATCATTTGCAGCCATGCTCTGCAGTTTCACTGTTATACTGATGATACTCAGTCCTCAGATATCAGCACAAAAGCTTTCTCTGCTCTACCACCCTCTATCCTGTTGTCCTGTTTACATGATCTCAATGGCTGAGCACAAACCTTTAAAAACTAAATCCTGCTAAAATGAACTCTCTTACTGGCTCAGAGCTGATTTTGCAGATGGTGTGTCTGTTTCACCCTCATTGGTTGTTGGCAACCTCTGTGTACTATTTGATACTTACCTCTCCACACATCAGGTCAATTGTCAAAATGCCTTTTTTACATCTGTTACATCGGTCACATTTGGCCTATGCTTACCAAAGAATGAAATCCTCATGCATGTGTAACGGACTCTGATGTAACGTATTCACAGCGCCAGTGTGGTAGATCCGTTAGCGGTTTCGGCTCTTGAATTTCACCTCTCACCAGTGGAACAGGAATTTACACGCGCACACATTCACCCATTTTTCCATCTTTTATTTGGTGTGGTATAATGCAGCACTGGAAGACAATAAGAAAATGAGTTTTCTTATATTGAAGTGACTACTGCAGTTAACGCCAAGCCGCAACATAGAAATCTCAGACTGTTGCTAAGGAACATACACGGCAACAGCATATTAAACTGGCTACAATAGAGTTACATATATACACATATACACTCATACATACATACACATACAATAGCTTTTACGAATATAAAATACTAAAATACTTATAATAAGTTGTCTCTGCATTACAAATAGGATATTGTACCACAAACAAAAATACACACTGAAACGGATGGACATGAGCACATTTCACAAGCAACAATAGAAAATAACCGAACTTTAACAGATTAATATTAAAGATATCAACGAAACACATACCTGGAAGACAATAAGAAAATGAGTTTTCTTATATTGAAGTGACTACTGCAGTTAACGCCAAGCTGGATAAATAAATAAAAATATCTCATTAATGAAAAATAAAAGGATTAGTTCATGCACTGCTAGCACGGCGGCAGAAAAACAGTCTCATACTAGTTTCACCTGACTTTAATAGAAGAAATAAGTCCATAAACTTTTAACAATTACCTAAAACAATTGATTCTCCACAAAAATAGTTTTAAATATATTTTATAATTAAATAAAGAGCAGTATTTTTAACTTAAAATGTGCTTTTAACTACTATTTATTGATGAAACACGGAGCTCAGAACCTACCCGCAACATAGAAATCTCAGATTGTTGCTAAGGAACGGTAGCTCAGAAAAATCAAACGTAGCATAACTGCAGTTCACCACTTAACACTAGGGGCGCTAAAACTCCATTTAATTTAATGAAATTCATCAAAACAAAAATAGTATTTTCTTATTCTGTTACATACACCCCCTCTGAATTTCATGAAATTTCAGCATCACAGTAGCTATACCAGCTCAATATACAAAAACACTTAAGAAACACAATAGATCACCTACAAAAGGACTGCCAACTTAGGAGTATCCCAAAAGGATGAAGCGGTATAAGAGCAGCGCTAAACTCTCACACCAGCTACTGGCCGCAGGATGCCTATATACACCCCACAAGATCTATGACCAAGACATATAAGCAAAAATTAGCCCCCTATAACCTTCCAGGTATAAACTGATCATTTTAGGAACAAAGCACTCACAGCAAGCAAGAGCCATACAAATCTATTGTTAATTAAACATGAATAAAAGCACATGAAGAAATACAGCACAAATTTAATGATTTGTAAGGGTCTGAAACATTGACCTACAAACAGCCTGAACATTTTGTTTTGCATTCTGAAGAACACTCTGCCCTGACATAGTGAAGATTAATCTATTCACAGGTTTAACCACACGGCCAAAACGGGACTTCGCTTGTGTATGAGGTGCAGGACAATGTAGCTCAATAACAGTGTCACTAGAATGAGCACCATTAGACTGTGATTGTGACTGACCAATGCAAGGTGAGACTGTAACAGTAGTCTTCTCATCTACATCTGTATGACCTATAGGACTGTCAGCTTGAGGTTCAGGCTCTAAGCTTGAAGACATGTCTAACAAGTCATTGAGTGAAACTTGTGATGAGGGAGTTCTCGGTTCCATGACTGGAATTGTCTCAGAAACGGACTGTGAACATGAGTCTGGAAGCTGTCGGACCCAGTCGATGGTTCTCCCCTCAGAATCTGTCCCTGATGCCATTGCTGAAGCCCTGTCGTTCTCAAAGTCATTATCCACTGCTTGTTTTTCAGTTGAGTCTGAAAGGTTGTTTGATACTGTTGAAATAGCACCTTCACTAGCATCGGTTTCCACAGTGCCATGCTCAAGAGTTGACTTGAAACTTGATACTTGTACATCTTGTCCCATCAAGGAGGGTGACTGAGTATCACCGTCTGACAATGTCGAAACTGGATCAGAGAGAGTGCCATTCACATCAACTGGAAGGAAGTTCACCAGCATGAGCAGATTACGATGGACAACTTTTTCCTGTCCAGTGGCAGTGTTCTGGATCCTGTATGTGTGCGTGTCTGTATTCCGATCAAGCACAACATATATGGTTGATTCCCATTTGTCAGCCACTTTCTGTTTTCCTCTTCCAGACTTGTTTGCCAGAAGCACTCTGTCGCCAACATCGATGTTAAGCCCCTTCACTTTTCGGTCATAAATTAACTTATGTCTGCTCTTCTCTTTCTTGGCATGCTCCTGTGCTAAAAGTAGTGCAGCTTTCAGGTCATTGGTTAAAGACTCAACATACTTGTCATAACTGGAAACATTGGAGTCACATAGAACTGAGCGAAAGAGAACATCCACAGGTAGACGCGGTACTCTCCCAAACATGAGATAAAAGGGTGCGTACCCTGTCGTCTCATGTACAGTGCAGTTATATAAAAAGGTCAATGTCTGTAGGTGTCTAGGCCAATCTCTCTTTGCAGCTGGTGCCAAAGCACGAATCATATTGCCCAGTGTCCTATTGAACCTTTCAACGCTCCCATTTCCCATGGGGTGGTAGGGGGTAGTGTGCGATTTCTTCACACCAGAGACTCTGAGAAGCTCGCTAACTAACTGGCTCTCAAAACTTGCACCTTGGTCGCTGTGAATTCTTTCAGGGAAGCCAAATACACAAAAATATTTATCCCAGAGAACTCTTGCGACTTGCTTGGCAGATTGATCTCGACAGGCAAATGCCTGCGACAGCCTAGTGAAGTGGTCGGTCACAACTAACACATCAACGGATCTGTTCTGTGCATCCTCAGCCGACCAGAAGTCTATACAGACCAGTTCCATTGGTTTGCTCGAAACAATGCTTTCCAAAGGTGCCCTGCCTTCCGGTTCAGCAGTTTTGCTCACTACACATCTCTGACAGGTACGTACATATTCTCTCACATCTCTATCTAGGTTCAACCAAAAGAAACGTTGTCGGGCAAGACCAAGACTTCGAAACTGGCCCTGATGACCTGCATGATCGTGGACTCCTTTCAAGACCTCAGAGATAAGAGATTCAGGGACCACGAACTGGAATCTTTTAAATCTGGATGCTGGATCTTGAGACATTCTGTAGAGAACCCCATTCCTCACCGTGAGCTTTTCCCAGTGTTTCACATAACGGATAACACCAGATGTTTCTTTCGCTCTCTCTCTCCTAGATGGTCTCTGATGTCTCTGCACATAATATAAAACTCTAGATAGCACTCTATCAGCATGCTGTCTCTCACACAGCTCACGCTCCGAGTATGCTGGCAAGGAATCTTGGCCTGGAGGTACAAACTGAGGTAGATGATCAATAAACATCACACTCCGATTTCTAGCACCAGTTTCCCACTCTAAGTGTGAATCTAGAAGAGCATGGACATCATCACCTGCCAAAGATGTTTTGTTTGTGTGTGACACAGCACATTTTTGCTGAGCCGAAAGGATAAAGCTTGAAGTCCTATCGGCATCACTTGCTTGTCGAAAGGCATCTTGGATAGAAGCACCAGACATCACCTTGACCTCAGAAAGAAGAGCATCATATGGTTCTTTGAGCAATCTTTGACCAACTCCAGCCCCAACAAAAGGCACACGGCTCAAGGCATCTGCAACCACGTTTTGTGGTCCTGGCACATACTTGATTTCGAAGTTGTAACTTGCTAGTTTAGCTACCCAGCGTTGCTCACAGCAGTCAAGCTTGGGTTTGGTCATTATGTGAGCAAGCGGGTTGTTATCAGTCCAAACTGAAAAGACGTGGCCCTTAAGCCAGTGACTAAATTTTTCACAAATTGACCACTTCAAGGCCAGAAATTCCAGCCGATGTGCAGGATAATTACGCTGGGATTGTGTGAGTGACCGACTCGCAAAGGCAATAGGTCTGGCCCTCGTTTCTCCCTCTTGGACTTGTGACAATACAGCGCCGATTCCATCAAGAGAAGCGTCAGTGGACAGTATGAAAGGACGGTTGAAGTTGGGATGAGCTAGAACGACAGAGTCAACCAGTTCACTTTTGAGTCTCTCGAAGGCTTGCTGTTGTGCGGAGGACCAATCACTAGTTGTCAGCTTCCTGTTCTGGGGTTTCTGTGAAGACTTCCTGCCAGTTCTTCCCTTCCTTTTATGACCCTTCAGTAGATCAAAAAGTGGCTTGGCAGTAGCTGAGTAGCTGGGGATAAAGTGCTGGTAATAATTTACCATCCCCAGAAAGGACCTGATTCGTTTTTGTGAAGGTATTTGTCCATCTGGCTCCATCAGGTCAGCAGTACACATCTTAGAGATGCTTTCTACTTTACATGGGTCAGTGGATACCCCTGTCTCATCGACAATGTGACCAAGAAACTTCACTGAATGGCGCAAGAAGTGGCACTTTCTCTGCGCAAGTTTGAGATTGTGGACACGTAGCCTACTGAAGACCATGCTTAGGCGCTTCAGTGCAGTCTTCTCATCAGGCCCAAAAACAATGAGATCGTCTAAATAGCACAGCAAGCTCAAAAAGTTCTGGTCACCAAAAATACTGGCCATCATACGCATAAAACTACCAGGACTGTTACAGAGTCCTTGAGGCAGCCGCGTGTACTCGAATAGGCCCATAGGGGTGGTAAATGCCGTGTACTTACGGTCATCCTCATGCAAGGGCATATTATAAAACCCAGACGTGAGGTCCATGGTGCTAAAAAGTGAATTGCCTCCGAGAGCTGCTAGGCAATCAGCCTGATGAGGAAGAGGATGAGCGTCCTTCAGTGTCCTTCTGTTCAGCCATCGAAAATCAGTGCATATACGTAAATTTCCGTCTTTCTTCCAAACAAGCACCAACGGAGAAGCATACTCACTCGTAGATTTCCTAATAATTTCTTTTTCTTCCATCTCAGACAGAACTTTGCGCAGTTGCTGATACTGACTCGGGGGCACTCTCCTGAATGGAAGTCTGAATGGTCTGGGATCAGAAAGATGAATACGATGGACAAAGCCCTTAGCTTCACCGCAATCAAGGTGGTTACGTGAAAAGACATCTTCATACTGAACAATTAAATCTGCTAACTCCTGTTTGCATTCCTCTGATGCGTCACATGAAGCAATGTCTAACTCATTCAGACCAATCGATTTCAGTTTCTCTTCAACGGAGGACATATTGTTTGCATTATCAGACACTGTTAGGGGACAGCTGACCAATGCAGGTGAACTTGTGTTGGCATCCTCCAAATCCTCAACTGCTATGCATGGGAACAAGTCAGCTAATTTGGCATTGCGTCTCAGTGTTAGAGGGCTGCCCGTGGTGTTTATTAGTTTCAGTGGCACCCACCTGTCTCCCCATAAGGAAATAACAAGTCTAGCCACCATGACACCTCTAGGAGCAGAATGAGACGTGGATGGCTCCGTTATGACGGCACTGCCAGGGGAAACTTTAACAGTTTTTGCAAGTTTGCCCCAAACTAGGTACTCACGACCAGGTTCCAAGCATACAGCTGAACTGCACCTAACTGTCCCAATTTTGTCAGGTACCATATCTCCTCTCCATCTTGTAATGCCTGCTAGCATGGATAAAAACTCTTCGGACTCTGAGCTGCCCGCCGTAGGGGTTGAGAGGGCCTTCCAAAATGTCTCACATTGTTTAGACTGATGGAGGATGTGCTTGATGACATTTGTGCCAAGTATTATCTCGTCGTGCTGTCCTGGGACCACTAAAGTAGGTACAGACATTTTAAAGCCATACACTTCCATGACTAAGTTAAGAGCGGATGTTGGCTTAACTTGACGTCCCCCACAACCCACAAGCACGACATCTGTGGTGAACTTACAGTGGTCATCAACCACACCAGCAGTTTTTAGCTTCAGCTCAGCAGCTGCACTGATGGTACAAGCCATTGATCCACTGTCCAACATGGCATTCAATATTACTGCACTGTTAACTTTCACAGTAGTGTAAAATAGGCTATCACTTCCTCCAACGATATGTGTGTTTTGATAGATGACAACTGTAGTATCATCATAGTAAGTTTTGACTGAGTCATAGGTTTTCTCAGAATCAGAGTGATTCACAATAACTTGGGAGTTGCAGAAGTGACCTGTACTGCCTCCCTCCAAATACAGGTCAGTCAGTTTCCCTCAGGCGTTGGCTGCGCTGAGGAACGGTTCGGACAATTCTGCTTTGTATGTCCAGGAGAGAAACAGGCAAAACATAGCCGATCTGACATACAATGTGTGACCGTAGTGTGCTTGTTGTCACTGCAGACCCGACAGACACTTCCTCTGAAACTTCGCTGAGGCCTTGAGTTGTGCTTGGGAATAGGAACATCACGTTGGACCTTTTCCATCAGCTTTTCAAGCATCTCCACCATACGTGACAAGACTTGACCATCAGATTGTTGTGTGTTCTGCGCTACAGTTGACAAAGGTGAAAAATGAGAGGTGTGACATGGCTGACAAGGAGCAGGGGTAGAACGGAGATCAGACTGGCATAACACTTGGCTGGTAGCTAAACAAGTGGATGAACAGGGACTGCAGCATTGCTGACTCTGACCAAGGAAAGGGATGCACTTGGGCTCTGAATGGCTGAGCACTTGATTACTTGCTGGAGAGGAGGATGAGAATGACATGGGAGATAGGTCTTGCTTAGGTTGACGTGTGTTGAGCTCCGTACTGAGCACAGCAGTGGCATGGCTGTTTAAATGCTGTCTGGCACTTCCAGAGATCCTATGCTCTCTCTGATAATCGTTAACCCTACCTTGTACATCTTTAGCACTCCATTCATGAATGGGTTTACATCTAAATATGCTGGCCAGGTCAGGGTCGGAGCAATGCTTCACATACATCCGAGCCACTTCCTCACCTATATTCTCCATCCACCTGCCCTGTCGTTTCAGGCCATCATCTGCAAGGTCGGCTGCCTTGTTTAATCTAATCCAATAGTCTATTGGACTCTCTCCGTGATTTGGCAGAGTGGCATAAAAGTCAGCAAGAGGGAGGCAAGATGACGTTTTGCTGAAATACTGGAGTAAGACTGTGTAAATCAGCTCTGGGTGCTGCTTAACATCAAGAGTGGGATCGCTTCGCAGACTAATCTTGACAATATCTTTAGCCTTTCCTGCCAACCTGCTAATTATTTCATCTGCCTGTTCAGAAGTGGGGCATTTTTCCTTTTTCATGTAAGCTCTAGTTTTGTCAATCCATTCCTGGATGGAACACTTGTCTGAAGTATCGCCTCGAAATGTGTCGCATTCTGACTTCAGGTGTACTGTCACTTGTGGCATGTCTAGCCTAGGTTGATCTGTCTGTGAATAACTGTGTGAGCTGTTTTGAGGCTGATTGCTTGTGTTAACTACACCAGCTGACATCAGTTTAGCAACTATTGACTCACCAATCTGTGAACCTAACTGCCCTACCATGTCAGTAAGGTGGTGGAGTGCATCAGAATCACTACCAGGTGTAGAAGTATAAGGACCCTCTCTCATGGACCTTCCAACTGGAGTACTACCTGAGATATGACCTCTCCCTGTACCCCTACCACTTTCAGTAAATGACCAAGAATGTCCAACCCTCCCTTTTACGCTCTCACTGGTAACATCACCCTCATAGTGATCATTAAACCACCCACCCCTTCCTTTATGTTCCATTGAGTAACCTAAGTTTGACATGTCAGTGTTGGCACTGTGTTCAGACTGTTCAGCCATGGTGAGAAGAAAAAATAAAATAAAATAAAAAATAAAATAAAATAAATAAATAAATTGAAAATAATAAATCACAAATTCAGTAGAAACACTGTAAAAATACCTAAACAACTCTAACTACACATTACCTTAAATGTAATCACGTGTATGCTCAGTCCGTGTAAAATGGTGAACGAGTGTGCTTGAGTGTAGAGTAGAAGTAGACGTGATCACGGTGGTGAACTTGATACTTGCAGCAACAGTCACGGCGGTCAGCGTTGGGCCGACCAAGATGATCCCAGGAGTCACGGCACCAATGTAACGGACTCTGATGTAACGTATTCACAGCGCCAGTGTGGTAGATCCGTTAGCGGTTTCGGCTCTTGAATTTCACCTCTCACCAGTGGAACAGGAATTTACACGCGCACACATTCACCCATTTTTCCATCTTTTATTTGGTGTGGTATAATGCAGCACTGGAAGACAATAAGAAAATGAGTTTTCTTATATTGAAGTGACTACTGCAGTTAACGCCAAGCCGCAACATAGAAATCTCAGACTGTTGCTAAGGAACATACACGGCAACAGCATATTAAACTGGCTACAATAGAGTTACATATATACACATATACACTCATACATACATACACATACAATAGCTTTTACGAATATAAAATACTAAAATACTTATAATAAGTTGTCTCTGCATTACAAATAGGATATTGTACCACAAACAAAAATACACACTGAAACGGATGGACATGAGCACATTTCACAAGCAACAATAGAAAATAACCGAACTTTAACAGATTAATATTAAAGATATCAACGAAACACATACCTGGAAGACAATAAGAAAATGAGTTTTCTTATATTGAAGTGACTACTGCAGTTAACGCCAAGCTGGATAAATAAATAAAAATATCTCATTAATGAAAAATAAAAGGATTAGTTCATGCACTGCTAGCACGGCGGCAGAAAAACAGTCTCATACTAGTTTCACCTGACTTTAATAGAAGAAATAAGTCCATAAACTTTTAACAATTACCTAAAACAATTGATTCTCCACAAAAATAGTTTTAAATATATTTTATAATTAAATAAAGAGCAGTATTTTTAACTTAAAATGTGCTTTTAACTACTATTTATTGATGAAACACGGAGCTCAGAACCTACCCGCAACATAGAAATCTCAGATTGTTGCTAAGGAACGGTAGCTCAGAAAAATCAAACGTAGCATAACTGCAGTTCACCACTTAACACTAGGGGCGCTAAAACTCCATTTAATTTAATGAAATTCATCAAAACAAAAATAGTATTTTCTTATTCTGTTACACATGCATTTATTTCTTCCCAGTTTGATTATTGTAACTTGCTCCTTATAGGTATTCCCAACAAAAATAATCCACCTACTTGAGTATGTTCAAAACTGCTGCCAAAATTGTGTCATGTTAGAAAATCTGCCCATATTACTGCCATATTACAACTACACTGGCTTCCTGTCTTGTTTTGCATACAGGAAAACTTGCTATTGCTCACCTACAGATGCCTGCATGGTCTTGCTCCCCCTTACTTCACTGAACTCCTGCACCATGTTCTCATACCCGCTCACTCAGGTCTTCTAACGTTGGCCTAATTTCCATCCCAAAGTTTAGATGGGTCTCTGTAGGTGGTTGATCTTTTACCGTGTTGCCCCAAAATTATGGAACATCTTACCGCAGTCTGTTTTTGTCTTGTTTTCTTTAAATCTGGACTTAAAGCAAGCACATCTTATCTTGTTACATTTCCACTCAGATGTAATCAAATCAAATCAAATATATTTATATAGCGCTTTTCACAACACGTCACAAAGCGCTTTACAGCATTTACAAGGTTAACAATACTATGTAATATGTGTTGTTTTGTTTGTCTGTGTGTCAATTTGCCTGTTTTGCCTGATGTCCTTTGATGTCACGTCTTGATGTCATGAGTCTTGTTTCGGTTTGCTCACTATACCAATTAAACTTACATATTATACTGGTTTTTATTGTATCCCTTTGATTTGTAGTGATATGGGAATGTTATTTTTCCTAAGAAAATAAGTTTGTGTTCATTAAGTGACAGCATTACAACCACTTGTTAGCTATGATGATGTCAATTAATCATTACTGCTTCTACTCTACTAAGTGTTTGTTGTAATAATCTTTCCAATAGATATGTATTCTCGTAATAGGATCTTGTGTGGTATTGCAGAATCATACAGCTGAGAAGACCAGAACTGTGAAATCTCTATGAGGGTGAAGATTCGGTGCCGACTAGTAGAGAAATGGCATCATTATTAAAATGGGTAGCACCCATCCTTTGGTTATAACCCACCCAGAGAACAAGAGTGATACAGTAAGTCACTTGACTGTACAATAAAATACAATAGTACTGCCACAAAATTTGGTCATTGGATGCTTACAATAAAGTGCTCAATGTTAATGTTAAAAGTTGTTAGAAATTTATATAAATATTCAATATAACAATTGGCTAGGTATATTTATTATACTTCTACTTATGGGAATACTCATTAAATCAATATATATTTAGCTGTTTTTCAATATACCTTAGTAGTCCAATAGACTGAATAATAAGTTCACAATATGGTGTACAAACACACACCTTTTTCCCCCATTTGCATTCTGTTTCTGTTTAGCAACTACATAAAGATAATGCAATTTATAAAAAGCATTTACACCAAAATAGATATGGTGAACATATGGTGTGAAACACAGATTCAATATTCACTTATGTCTGCTTCTGTCATTTATCTGCTTATGCTTTAGGAGATGCGAGAATTAAAGATGCAGTTAGCATTCAGTCATGACAATTATCACCGTTAAAGAAATTGCAGTGCTGCTACAAACATGTAAATTGTGGGCAAGGGAAGAAATACATCTCTTAAAATTTCTAAATGGTAAATGTTGGAGGAAGAACCCACTGAACCAAGATCTTCAATTCTGGAGTTTTAATGTAATTTCCAGTTTTGGATATTGTAATCACTGATAGTTGATGTAACAGTTACATGTAACAGACTGACCACATTGTCACACCTGACTCACAGGTAAAGGTCGGCTAGACATCTCTTGATCCTGGACCTTAATGGGTGTGATTTAAGTGCTTGTATTCAATAGCATGAAATAGCTATAAACTCTAGGACCACATTTTAGATTCACTGTCTGTAGCTGAATACGTCTGCAACATAAAAAGTGAAGTTCATTTAAGGTGCATCAAAGGTGTGTACAGGACTACACTCCCCTAATTATAATAGCTATTTAATGCCTGTATTATATTAGATTTCTTCACTCCATTTCACAAGATATTGCCTGGTTATTTACAAAGTTCAAGTCTATATGTCAAAGGGTTTCAACATGAACAATACAGTTTTTCAAATGCCCATTTGTAATCACCCTAACGCTAAAGCTGTGGAATTCTAAATGGCCTCATTTCAAACCTTCTCCTGTGTTGCCTACACTTACATCTGCAGATATACTGTACATTATCTTAGTTTGTTTTATATTTACAAATTCCATGTGTCTATTATTGCATTGTTCATAATAAAAGCAAAAACACTGGCTTTGTGTATTGAAGACTGAGTCTTAAGTCTTTAAGTTACTCATAAGTAACTCATAAGATTCGTGTCTTATTGCAGCTCTAAATGTGAGGCAAGAGGATGGGAGCGCAATTGGTCCTGTCAGAAAGTGGGAGGGCTGAGCAGTGCATGGCAGGTGCTGATTGGCTAGACTGCTGCAAAGACATTCCCACACTCCCAGAGAATCCCTGAGTGATGAAGGAGTGACCACACAGTTGCCATGGTTTTACCGCTCCTCAGTGGTTTTCTCATTTTTAATCTGTTCTTCTTTGCGTCGTCTCTGCCTATGAAAAAACCCCAGCTGCAAACAAATGACGATAATTATGAGCCCATCATGAAAGCATCTCATAAAATTTTACATTACCAATATCTCATCAGTTAAACTGATTAATACAGAATTTATAGGAGCAATGAACTTCATATTCAACTGAAACTTGATAAGTAAATACGAAACCACGTTTAACATTTTTTGATAACTTTCTTTGACATTGCAACAATTTACTATTTATACCATAGAATATCTATACATATGACAATTTGTTAAAATGTGTGTCAAAAATGTAAGATGTATTGTATATTGATGATTCAGAATAACATACCTTCCAGAGAGCCAGTACTATCAGAGCCAAAAGCTGCAGGCCTCCCAGTGTACTTCCGATTATAATCCAGATGGGAATTTTGTAATCTTCTTCCTTCCTAATCTCCAGGATTATCTACAGTCGACATAAAATAAAAACAATTTAAAATGTTGCTCGACAAAAGATATCTAGGATGAATTTATGTGAACTCTTTTGATTCAATCGTTCACCTTGCCCGATAAAGAATCCCCTCAGCTCACATTTTACACCATGTTAAGAAAATTGCTCTACCGTTATTTTGTACGGCTTTAGTCAGCCAAGGCCACAGAATAGGTCCACTTATTCAGGATTGTTTAGGATTAACCTCTTCAGTCCTACTCTACTATTTCTCAGCTTTTACTAAACGCTTTGTATTCTGTGGTGGTGCTTACATGTCTTGTCGGTCTTTCCTCATGCAAAAACATGGGGCTGTTTGGGCTTAGCTCAATGGATGCTGTCATCACCAGTTCCAGTGCCTTGAAATTGATCTGAGGTAACAAACAAAACAAAAATTACTCCTGATTTATATTAATGAGCAGTACTAGATCTGTATTTTGCAGTTATTCCTGGCATATCTTTGCTGGAACAAGGAACAAAGTCTTGAGCACAGTACCAAATGTTGCGGATATTCCATTTGGAATATTTTACTATGCTACTCTGTTCAAGGCACTTTCCCATTATGTTCATTATTCTCATTTTGAACAATCAGGTCACAAAGTTAACATTCCAGGATTGGAGCCAGGATCGATACAGATGTTTGTCTCGCTTGTGTTTCGTAATGTTTCAGGTACAGACTCAAGCGATAATGTGTTGTATATGGCTGTTATATGTAACATCTGTTGTATATAACTGCTTCTTTGAATACTGGGCAGCTTTTACATTGGGACTTTTCCACACCATAATTTGCTAGCTTCCTCTACAAACTGGTTACTTTGACCAACAAACCTCACATAAAGGAAGCAGCTAAGCGTAAAGGCACATACCATCATCAGCGTGTGGCGTTCAAGCTTTCCCGCCACAGTCACACTGACGTGCTCCTGAGGGGGAAGCGTGAGACTGCACTGCGTAGACAGAGCCACGCCAGTGGAAACGTTCTGTTTAAACACAGCAACATGCAGGGGTGAAACACACACACTTCACAGCTGCGCTAATGCCTGGTAATACATTTATGCAGTTGTTTAACAGCCGCTAGAGAGGAATGTTGATCTATGGTAATTTCGCAATCATTTAACTAGGAAGAAGTCCAAGTTAAGAAAGCCAAGTCCAGAAAAAGAGCAGGTGTTTACAAGCTGTGGGGTGAGCGAGAGGTCTTCTTCAGAGGGCAGACCTAACGCAGAGACACGTGGGACGGGGCAACTGAAGACAGCATTCTGGAGAAAACAAACAGAACAGTAAGAAACATATACAGATGCAGACACTTAGAATATCTATGACAGTAAGCACAAATATTTCACGTATGTATATCGCACTGAATATTTTTAGAACAAGCATAGAGGTCCAAATTAGAGAGAAATGCTCCACTGTAATGAGACAGTAAGAGATTTCTAGTAGTGCTAGTAATGAGATTTCTCAAGAATCAAAGCCTGACAAAACTATATTTACATATATGATTATATAATAATACTTTATAGAATTGGGGAAAAAAAATAAAGATGACACAGGTAGTCCATCATTAATAACTAATTTTATTGTATACCTACCTCATCAACATTAATGTCTGAGATGTACAGGAGATGATTGTTTTTTCTGGTTACAGCAAAAACTTGAAGAGTGAAGCGTAAATTATTGATGGGGAACAGGCCGAGATTCTGGAGCTGTAGTGGAACACAGGAAACATAGTGGGTGGACTTACCATGGAACTTCTAACACACCCAAAGCTGGTGCTGTTTAAAGCTGTGTACACTCTGGGATTTAAGACACTGAAGCGCTCTTGATGCACAGTATGAAGTCGCAAATCGTTTTCTAATAACAAATGACGTTGGTGGACTGCAGACATTAGGCACAGTGAAAGCTCTGCTTATGTTCTACTTTTTACTGTACATTTTACTACTACAATACCTGAAAACCTGTTAATTAATGGATGTTTTTTTTTGACAGCTGGTTACAGCTTTGCTTAATATTTAAAATAAATTTAATTCGGTTTCAATTATCATTTTGAATGTCTTCAATGCAGTATCGTGTTTTATATGGTGCGAATAGATACGTCCATAAACGTTTTCGAATCTGCATATCTTTGAAGTTCAAGAATCTAAAGTCACAATATGTTGTTTTAAGAATGCCATCCACTCATATTTCATTCGATGCACAGCAGCAACTCAATGTGATTGTGACCTGATAAGACAGGCTGAAGGCAGGCCCGCCGTGTCCCGAGTAGCCCTGGGCAGACGCAGGTGTGATTTCAAAGCGGGGTGGGTTGGAGTCTCTGAGATACAAAGTGTGAAAAGCTTAGAGATAAAATATCACTTGTAAAAATTGTTTCTTTATGAATACAGATAGAAATGTCACTTGCAAGTCTATTATTTAAAAATGTGACCCATGTTATGTTTGCCCATTACCTTGTAAAGAGGAGATCAGCTTCATGTCTCAGAGGGTGATGTATATTATTGACGTTATCTTCAGGGCTTATCTCTTCTCCGTCACTAAATGTAAAAGGTGAAAGTGAGTTTTTTAAAATCATAAACAAGTAAAGTGTCAGGAAAGAGAACACTAGGCCCTAGTGCCCTATCTCTGTAGGGAGCTTTCGAATGGTAGAAGAGCACGTGACTCTCTGTATTAATGCATATTAGAACGGAAACCCAATTGGAGCGTTTATCCTCACCTGGAGACCTTCAGCAAAACTTGGATATAATCCAGAAAGATTGACTTGCTGAAATCAAATTCCAAGCGGAAGGTTACCTAGGATAAAAAGTAAACAGTAATCAAGACTCTACGGGCATGCATACGCACACGATGCGATGACGTGACCTATGATATTGATGAAGGCTGATGCGAAGCGCGAGATGGATGTAGTAATATTCTTGTCTTTATGGCAGGGCATGAGAGAGACAGCAAACATTTAGCTCTGATACATGTTAACCGAACACACAGATAACAGCTTAACGCACATTGTTCATTATGCAGTCTCTCCCCTCAAACATATGTACACATTACACATATAACTCACTAATACCCTTGGTAAACTGAATTTGGAGTGCTTTAACAGTATAAAACCAAGGCCTTTTGTGAGAGAAAATAAATATTAGGTGACAATAATTTTGTATAAATAATTTTGAGTTAATTTGATAATAACAAGCATAAATTCTGCTAACTGTTAATATTTAGAGGTCAAAGTATGTGGTTCTTACATGAGCGAGTGACCTCAGTAACGGAGCACTGACATTGCAGCTCCACTGTAGACTGTGGCTGTCTTCTGTTGGACATTCGATTGCCACATCAGGAGGAGTCTGGTATACACAAGAGATAGAACAGTTTGGACAAGTTCTCCTATACACACAATTAAATCTTAATAAAATCGAATTAAATTGTCTAGAATCAGTGAGTGACTGCCCCAGAATGACAATAGTTTATTTGTGTCTATGTGTATGTGTGTATGCATGTTGCTGTGAGGCAAACTGTGTGTGTGTGTGTGTGTGTGTGTGTGTGTGTGTGTGTGTGTGTGTGTAGGTCTGAGGAAATCTGTATGCATGCGTGTTGCATGGTGAGGCAAACCTTCACCAACAGGCCAGAAAACTGCAGGTTTGCAGAGTGAGATATGTGGAGCTGTGTGTTGTAGGCATTCTCTCCTCTGTTCTCCAGTTGAACCTCCACCAGAACCCTTCTTCTGCTGGCCTCCACCACACGCTCACTGCTCAACGCCTCCCCCTGCTGGACACACAGGGGCCATGGAGCACGCTCTCGCCAGGCACAGAACTGTCTGGAGTCAAGAAGAGAGACCACCAGGGCAATTTATTTGTTTCTCTCTTTTAAGAATCTGTTTTTGACACGCACGCACATGCACGCACGCGCACGCGCGCGCACACACACACACACACACACACACACACACACACACACACACACACACCTGCGGCCTAGCAGGTCAGTGTTACTCTGCAGTATCAAGTCAGGTGCACATTGATCGTCTTCATCACATCCGTTCCAGAAGGGGAGCTAGATGAAAGCAGAGAGGGAAAAATTACATAATGGAAAAAATAACTGAGACAAACAGAGGACATTTGAATAGGGAAAAGATGAAGTCAAATACCGTTAAACTCATGCATCACTGCTGGAAGAATATGCTGGAAAGATAAGTAATGCATCTGTGTGTAAAGTCACCTCTGAACGCAGTGAGGTGGGCCAGCTGTCGTCCAGTACCGGGCCCTCCTCTGGATTCTGCAGCCCCACCTCCACAGTGAAGACGACCGGCCGTGTGTAGTCTACAGTCTCCTGTGGACAGACCACACTCACGTTCTCATTACCTGTGTTTTCAGGTCTGTCTATTAATCCCTCTGTGTCTCTGCTGGTCTACATATCTACAAAATAAAATATCTATGGTATATAGCTTTGCAAAAGGATGTAATATATAACTGACGACAGTCTAAATATATTACGACAAAAGTGCACATTCGAGATGACTAGTGAGATGTTAAGGTGAAAGTGCCAGTGATGGACATTTATGGACACAAGAGACTCACATAAACATGGAAGTAGACGTGTTCACAATGTGTTGCTCCTACGAGGATGCTGATGTCTGCGGGAGGCTGTCCCTCAGTGTCATCCAGCACGGCCCTGGGGCTGTACCGCCGCTCGTCAAAAGCCCAGCTCTGCGTAAGAGCTTGAGAGAAAGTGTGATACATACACCTAACAGCTTGTTTAAGAACCACACTCCACACACCAGTGCAGAGAGAATCCAGTTTGACTAATTTACAAGTATGAAAATCCTGTTCCCTAATAAATTAAACATGATCTTCTAATGTCTTCTGATTCAATTCCCAGTATTTCTGCTTATCCGGAATGCAAATAAATGTCAGCCCGGTCTTAAAAACTAATATGTAAGAGAAGGTGATGGAGAGAGAGAGGGTGTGTGTGTGTGTGTGTATGAGAGAGAGAGAGAGGGTGAGAGAAAGAGAGGGTGAGAGAGAGAGAGGGTGAGAGAGAGAGAGAGGGGGTGAGAGAGAGAGAGAGGGTGAGGGTGAGAGAGAGAGAGGGTGAGAGAGAGAGGGTGAGAGAGAGAGAGGGGGTGAGAGAGAGAGAGGGTGAGAGAGAGAGAGAGGGTGAGAGAGAGAGAGAGAGAGAGAGAGCGTGTGAGAGAGAGAGGGTGAGAGAGAGAGAGGGTGAGAGAGAGAGAGGGGGTGAGAGAGAGAGAGGGTGTGAGAGAGAGAGGGTAAGAGAGAGAGGGGGGGTGAGAGAGAGAGAGGGTGAGGGTGAGAGAGAGGGTGAGAGAGAGAGAGAGAGAGAGAGAGAGAGAGAGAGAGAGAGAGAGGGTGAGAGAGAGGGTGAGAGAGAGGGTGAGAGAGCGGGTGAGAGAGAGAGAGGGGGTGAGAGAGAGAGAGGGTGAAAGAGAGAGAGAGAGAGAGAGAGGGTGAGAGAGAGAGAGAGAGAGAGAGAGAGAGGGTGAGAGAGAGAGAGGGTGAGAGAGAGAGAGAGAGAGAGGGTGAGGGTGAGAGAGAGAGAGAGAGAGAGAGAGCGCTAATATAACTGAGATGAGACATGAGTAGAAGGGATGAGTGACAGTGTTACTGTGGTTCCCATGGCTGCGCTTTTAGTGTCACATTTAAAGTGTTGCCCCTTTGGCCCAAAACTTTACAGATAAGCAAAACACTTTGGAGAGAGAGTGAGACGCCTTTAGAGAGAGTGAGACGCCTTTAGAGAGAGTGAGACGCCTTTAGAGAGAGTGAGACGCCTTTAGACATCCAGCTGACTGGCACAGTGGAAAATACTACAAACACTAACTTGCCCTTTCAAAACATACAATAAAGCAATCCTGCATTTAACTGCACACATGACATCAGAGAGTGTTTCCATACCCACGTGCTGCGTGTCTGGCACCGGTGTCCGAGCTCTGACCGTGACGCAGACCAGAGCCGCCATGCAGACCACTTCTTTGCCCCCCCGCACACAGTCCTTGTTAAACACGTTTACCTTTGAGGGCTCAAAGTGAACGTCGATGTGCACACGGACCACGCTGCGCGACCTGGCCATGGAAACCAAAAGCAAGCAGTGAAACGATATCCGCTCTAGCCAACACAGCGGGCCTCAGCAAACTAGAATGAGCCGAGGACTCACCACAGCAAGACGGCGGCCCCGAGGGCTCCTACAGACACATCCGTCATTCCGTCTCCATTTATGTCCATCACCCCGTGGACACTACGTCCAAAGTACTGCAGGCTTGGGGAGATGTCTAAAGCTGCTATTCTCTGAGAGAGAGAGAGAGAGAGAGAGAGAGAGAGAGAGAGAGAGAGAGAGAGAGAGAGAGAGAGAGAGAGAGAGAGAGAGAGAGAGAGAGAGAGAGAGAGAGAATGTATTTGGGGCCTTACAAAGATTATCTCAGTGTCAACTCACTGCAGTTACAAGTTCTACCTGTTTATACTTTGGCTGAATACCATTGTGCTGGCTGTAGAAGAGGTATACTGCCCCCCTGTGGTCATCCTCTAGAGGTGCACCCACCACCAGCTCTCTGTAATGATCACCGTTTAAGTCAGGTAGGGAGGACATGGCTGATCCGAAACGCGAGTTCAGCGCCTGGTCCGATGGCTCTAGTAACCCTTCCAAGTCAAAGCGCCCCTTTAGATGGGTAAAAAAGTAAAAGAGAACAATAACATTAGAGCGAGTCCTATGAAGTGTATCTGTGTGGCATTTGGAGCGTTGCCATGAGGATAACGCTGTGGTGAGGCCTACATGGTGGTTCAGCGAGTAGATGTAGACCCTGCCCTTCTCCCAGCCCCCGCCGAAGTACATGGGTGCAGCCACCAGCAGCAGGTCCGTCAGCCCGTCCTCGTCCTGGTCCAGAGGAGCCAACTCACTGCCATAGTAGGAACCAATCTACCAGGACACACAGAGACAAAGGTGGGGCCATAGGCACAAAAGAGGTTATCACATCTCAGCTCTGAAACTGATCAAGTCAAACACATCGCTAATGAAAGGTCTAATGCGTCTTGTGGCTCAACCTATTGTGCATCATGTCCTCAGTGTCAAATATTTTGATAAAGTGTTACATATGATGTCTGTTTCGGGAGCAGGACTAATAGCTTTATGGCTCCTGCAACATGTGGTCTCTGACTTGCATGGCGACTGTTGTCTGCATAATGCACACACACTGTCCAGAAGAGAGAGTCACACACACACACACACACACACACACACACACAAACAGATGAAATGCACATGGGTGATAGAGACAGCTGCCATCTGGCCCGGGTGCTAGAGTCTAGACCATCACACAGGGTTTCCAACTTGCACACATGTTCTCCATTAATCCATCCTCCAGTCTCCCACCTATCAACAGGCCTAATGTTAAACTGCTAACGTCCCAGTATCTTGTGAGGCTGTTGTCTATGACAAGTTAAAGCCGCAACAACGTCATTCCTACAATACCTACTTGCGCTTCTGGGAGCTGCGTCATTCTCCGAACAGAGCGCCAGTAGAGACTTCAGCCCTGCATATTACTGGGTGTTAACCATTTCCTCTGAGAACCCAAACCACTTTACTCAGGTCAGGTGAATATTTGCAACGCAGTCTCCCAGCAGTTCCATGTTTTTTATACTTGACTCGGTGAATCCACAGCCTACAAGTTTACTGGCTTGGATGTGACAGGAACTGGTACAGCAAACAGGTACTCACTGGCTGGGAATATTCAAAGGACTAAAGGAACAGAAGAATCATCATAAGAAACATTCATTTAGGGCCCCTGATAAGTGTTTTACCTGCTGGCCCATTAGGGAGTGCAGAATCGTGAGGTTCCCAGTGTTGGTCAGAGTGAAGATGATCACCTTGCCAGTGTGGTTAAAACGAGGAGCTCCGGCAACATGCAGCTGGCCGTAATGTGCCGACACTACTGAGGATACCACATACCCTAGATACACACACACACACACACACACACACACACACGGGCAACCACACATACACAGTCACGTTGGGGAAATCCTTGGGGGTGGGCTCAATACCTCTACATGGTGTGTTAGAGAAGGCGATAACACGTAGACAAAACCCATATGGATGGGTAGTCCACAGGTCAGACCACCTTGCATGATTAGTTGATGGCATCCTACCATTATTCCAAATAGGTTTTTGCTCTTTGTGGCCTGTCATTGGCATGATTGTTCAAAAATAATGCCCATCATGGCAGTAATACTTGATTAATATTATTAATGCATTTGCATTTATAATTTTGTCATACATGTCCTTTCTAGCTACATTTAAATTAAATCCTGTTAAGAGCCCATTTGTTTTCAATTACACTCTACACATACATCAACTACATTATTTACACATACAACCTCTACAAAGTCTCCTGTACTGCATCGTGAACAAATACATAACCTATAATGCACATAATCCCTCACCCAGGTAGGCTCCGTGATTCTTCAGCTCCTCGGGAAACTCCTTGATGTACGAGGACTTGGGTGGGATCACTTTACCGCTCCGTGTCTCTTTGAGGACAGCACCATTCCAGTCATACGCTCCCACTGCACCCACAAGAACACCGTCCTGTGGAGAGACAGCTTCAGGTCACTGGAAATACCCACCACTGTACAACTGACATTACAATATGTTCTTATGTGAGTTACATATTTCTACCAGAAAATGTCCAAATTTGCAAACTTGTGCAATGCAGCAATATGTAAAATATAAGTGTGTAATATAAAAATGTTGTGAAAAATATTTCAATGTAATGTGAAAATGTTAAACAAAGAAATTCTGATGCCCAGTCATTGTATATCTTTATTTAAAAGTAATGAACTTAAGGCTAACCCTGGCAGTACATGAAGCAGTAAGTCTACGGCTAGACGGGACAGTGTATTTAGTCTGGAGTAAGATCAAGGTGTCTGCTGTGACAGCATCTGCACTAGCTGTTCCCAGTTATATAAGCTGTATGTGATTGTAAAAATATCTCATGCTATAAAAACAAAAATAAATAACCCCAAAAAGGCATATTAGATTAGAGTTTCGTGCACATCTTTCAAAATAACATTTTTGCTGCTCTAATGACTTTAACAGCTACATAACCAAATGGATTGCACAATACACATGGCATTTAAGGAAATAAAATTAAGTATTGTGACAATCAAGAACACGCAAGCACAAACACACAAATATGCCTTTATCACTCTAAAGGTGCATTTGTATTTGTCTAAATGATCTTGCACATGCACACGCGCACACACACATAGAAACATACATGCACAAACACACACGCACATGCAGACATGCACACACACACACACACACATGCACGCGTACGTGCACACAGGTTTAGTTTAGAAATATTTGGAAAAGGCTAATAAGAGCTTTTCTAGGCAAGGACAAGAAGACCTGACAAGCTTCTATTATAGGGACTGCAAACATGGAGCGAACACAACCTTCTTGTAGATGAGTGCACGTGTATCCATGGTCCTGCACTACCCTCAGTGTCCCAGCGGTTAGCCCACACCCGTCTGGGCAGAGGTGGGCATTCCAGGTTCAGAAAGTAAAAGTCCTCACCAGGATTTTGCTCAAGCTTGCTAAATTTTCCTAATTAGTGCAATCCAAGTTAAATGAGTGGAACCAACACTATCCAGGAAGCCTGAGCAAAATGCTGGTGAGGACTTTTACTTTCTGAACCTGGAATGCCCACCTCTGCGTCTTGGTGACAATCATTTCCCTCTCAGAGATAAATACCCAGAGACTTGTAAAAGAGCAGCTCATTGAACTCCATATGAGTAAGAAAATGCCTGTAGTTTGATCAATGGCACACGTTTTACCATGAAAAGTCTGCTCTAGTGATAGCAATGATACAACGATACAGCAGCCTTTAACTAAAGACAGCAGTGTGAAGCTCACAGCTCACAGTGCAGCCAACGGTTTTCTCATGCAGTGTCGACGTGGACAGTCTGACTGCCACAGCACTCCTGCACTGTAAACTCCCTTCGGTGATGTACCCTTTATTATCGCAAAATAACACCTTTACTTGTGTTTTGATTACAATTAAGAAAATATTCATCCTGGCTGTTGACATAGGGTATGGTAACAGCCTGGAATATAATATTATCAAAGTAGAGTTCAGGAAAATAACAAGACAGAAAAGTACATTAGGAAAGACATCATTAACGGACCAACTGCCTACCCCTAAGCACAGTTATGACCATCAAGAATGAAAATCAGAATCAACTTCTTCCTGGTTTCCAGCAGAGAAGTGATGAGAATAAGAACACATTTTATTTTGTCTCAGTCCTGCAAAATATGTTCCATACTTCACTAGTGTGATACAATTGGGGTAGATTTATTAGTCAAAAACACATTCTTAAGTCAGGTATTTTGGCTAGAAAATTAAGCATAGAGACATCAGAAAACCTACAGCTATAATCGTTGAGCCACAGAGGTAGTGAGTATCCTCAGGGCCAATCACTGTCAGTTACAAAATGCAGGAAGCCAACACGGGGTAGGCCACCTTGTGCTAGGGCTGATGTTTGGGACAATCACATTGCTAGTAAAAAAGAAGGAGTTGAAAAGACACATGGAAGCAACATTCCTGCATCTCTAGGATTCATGGAGCATTGTGGTAGGAGACTAAGCAACGTTTTGTTGAAAAACCAATCTTAGCTGCCGAGTGGCTACAGCACTGGATATGTGAATGGCATGTGTTTGAGGTTCACACCGAATCCATACGGTATTTTGTTGTCCGATATATTTTTTTTAATGTACCATATTTTACATACACTACCAAATTTTCCTGATAAAATAAATGAGGCAATTCTTTTTAACAGTTCACAGGCACAAGCAAATAAAGCTCAAACTTCCCTTGGAAAGCTCTGTCACATGGATAACCACACACAGAAAAGAGGAGAAGTGTGTGTGTGTGTGTGTGTGTGTGTGTGTGTGTGTGTGTGTGTGTGTGTGTGTGTGTGTGTGTGTGTGTGTGTGTGTCCCTCCCTGCAGAAGCCTGACTTCAACAAAACCATATGTGCTCTTTGGACCGCCTTTCCTCGAGAAGTCAAGCAGAGGAAAAAAATTTTCCACGACATTATCTTCACTCTAAACTGCCACTGGTTAGAGCAGCACAAGGAATCCAGCTATGTGAGGTATGAACCTGTGTTATTTTTCCCAGGGAAAGTTGTGCTTCGTCTGCCACACGAAGAACCCAACTCCCAGCTGAAGTCACCTGCACTGGATTACTCTCCCTAAGATGTCTATACCAGATACAGCAAGTGAAGAATGCCCATTACATTAAGAACAGAGGGTCTACATTAGCATCTCCATAGCTGTCAGCATTTAGTCATTGAGGCCTACATTATAGATCGGTTTAGTCAAAATGTCTGTATTTCTTTCCTGACACAGAGGACACGAAGCTCACTTATATAAACTGTGCTGTCCCCATAAAAATGGATTTCCTTTGACAATATGATGGTAGCTCTAATCAGCCTTGCTATCTCACATTTGTCACGAATTGCTTCGAGTTCAAATTCATAAAACCTAAACGTTGTTTCATCAGAATGACTCGGAGCCAAACGTACCTCCACAATGTGTGAGGAGAAACCTGCCTGGGACATCTGTAGTCCGAAGGCAGTCCCACTCTGACTGGTACCTACAAAGACAGGTTAAATGATTGTGATGCTAGTCAGATGTCACACTCATCATTTATCTGTAGTAAGGTAATGGGATGTGATCTGACCTTTACCTTTCACCTTTACTGTACTTAAAAAAGAAAAAAAATGTAGTGGACAATTTGACTGTATTAAGGGTGTTTTCTAAAGTTGTTAAGGTCATTTCAGAAAAAGCAGATATAAAATAGAATAAGACATAAAAAGGTATACAGTAATAAATATGTACGAAATTAAATAGTATTTAATTTAAAGATATATTTGTACCCTCTAGGCTGAAGATCTTTTCTCCCAAGGCATCTACAATGTCCTTCAGAGCGGATTCATCTGTCACATTGAAAAAATGCTCCTCGGGGTCAGTTGCTATGAATTTGATCTCTTTCAAGAACGCCTCAGGGTTGATTCCACGCCGGTTGTAGTAGCCAAGCACCTGAGGACACCATCATGAAACCTGACCCTCATCCACAGCTTCAGGAAATACCATCACAGGCCACATGTATCAAAGCTGAGAGTACAAATGTTCTTCTTCACATTTACTTCTGCATAGAAGAAGGGTGACTATTGTGTAGAAGCAGTGTGCATAACCATTTTTGAAATCACAATCATTAGAAATAATTGGCAGAATTAACACTTTAATTGCAAAGTATAGAGATAAGTGTGATAAATGCCAAAAGGTCTAAATTACATTTAAAGTACATTTCAGAGCCATACGACAGTAAGCTCTATCCTTAGAAGACATTACTGCAGTACATCAGTTCAAGTAGTTGTATGCCACGACAGGATAATCACAGACTGGATTTTATTTACAGGTAGTTGTGAATGTTCTGAGTGACTAAAGGCTGAATATATTTTCGCTGTTTAAATTACAGGGCCGTGCAAAAGTATTCCAGTCCCTCAGATTCATTTAGACTACTAATGAAATGTTGTGCTCCACAGTATTTAATAAAAAAACACTGAATCTCAACATTACCTTACAGGGAAAGATGTAAAAATGAAGACCAAAGAGTATTCTATGGAATAGATGACGCACAATACACAGAAATATTGCAAGACTACTTGCTTCAAGCTGATAAAAGACATTTCAATCAAATCAAGACTCTGTACTACTTGAAAATTGCAATTCACATGCATCATCTAGTTCTACAACCTGGATCAAACAAACCTGAAAAAATGAAATATTATTACTCCTCTAAAAAGTGTTGAGCTGAAATGTAGCAAAGGGAGCAATGTACAATGTAATGTAGCAAAGTACAAATTTGGAGCAAAGGGTAGGCCTACTTGTACCCTTTACTAAGTTCCCAGCACATGTTTGACAGAAAAGGGGTAATAACTAAAGCATTGATCAGACTCACAGCAATTCCGTACAGAGTGATATTGTCTTTCTCACTCTCTTCCACAGCTTTTTGTAGGTCTGGGCTGTCATGCGATTCCCCATCAGTGATCACAATCATCACCTTCCTCGCATCTGGTCGTCCTCCGCGTTTAAATGCCTGTGATCTGTATTTTCAACATAAAATAGTTTGTTTCATGGTCTATACAAGAGAAAAGATAACTACATTGGACCACAGAAATCCTGAACAATGAAGCCACATATAACACGACGCCACAAATATCAGTAAAGTGATGTGGTTTCAGTAGATGAAGCTATCCCCATGCCTTAAATCAATACCGTGCAACACTGATCCCAAGTGCTGTGCGTGTCTCTTCTCCTCCGCGTTGGATAATATTCTGAGCTGCTGTCACTACTTCTTCAACAGTGCGGAAGTCATCCAGGTAGAACTCATGGACAACTCTCTCTCCATACTGTACTACTCCGACCTGCAGAACGCGAGGAATAGGAAGGCGTAGAACTTGTAAGGCATCTCAGTAACTGCTTGACTTATTATTGGTTTGCGTGTTTCTTTTGGAAAACAGTGAAAGAAAAGTAAAGATTTAATTTTCCATGCTTTGTAAAGGCCAGTGGTCAAATAATATGGTTTCTGTCCTTAGATTTTTATAATCAGAGATCTTTGAGATGATTGTCATTTATTGTTTAAGCTCATAAAGATGTGCAATCATAACATAATACAAGTCAACAGCAGAATAATTTTCTTAGGACAGAGATGAAATTGGAACTTAAAATATGGAACTTAAAACTACATGTAACTCCAATCACAGACGAGAGCAGAACATCTTTGATTTACACGCACCTGAATCTGTCCGGGCCCAATGGAAAACTTCTGTAGGATACTGATTAAGAAGTGTTGCACCTCAAACCAGGGGTATATAGAGTTAGACCCATCCAACACTATAACTATGTCCATATATGTTTCACACCCTAAAAACACACACACACACACACACACACACACACACACGCACACACACACACACACACACGTATAGAAATCTTGAATAGCACACTGTACAATCTTGGATTATATAGTAACACAGTAGAGCAGCATTCTCTGATGAGACAATAAACGACCATGTGGTATAATGAGCATGAAACAAGAAACAGATCTTTACTCTGAAAGGCTGGCGCAATACTGCGTGTGAAGTTAAACGTGTTGTCAACTTTGGAGCAGATTCCCGTGCTGTATAAGGAACTGCCACACTCATATGCCCATAATGGCCCACAAGCCTGCAATACAGAGAGCAGCTTATAGTTCCACACACAAGTCTAGATATTGTCAAATGATTATAACGTTATATGATATAATATAACATTTACCACAAAACTGTTATCCTTTGGGTTAGAGGCAAGTGACATCCCTAGGCTCATTTTGTCCTTGTGTTCTAAAACATTCTTTAGCGATATGTTACCTTGAATGAAAGAACACAGGCAAAAAAGCAATATTAGTTCCCATTAATGATAATAATGATTAGTACAAAATAAATGAGAGTCTAGGGATTTACCCAAGTTGAGGCGTGAACAGTTTGTATAGGACCTGCTATCCAGAGGACATCTGTACACATCACCAGTCTGATTTTCACCAGTCTTCTCAAATGGAGCTCCAACCAAGAGCCTATATATGAAAACAGGGCAGATCACCAGAGACATGCTTGGACTGTTATTCATCCAATCAGCTGCTTAATTATTTTGTTAAATTATTTAAGTTGCCATATTGCCAATTGTGATTTTCACCCGAATTTGGGGTTGGGGTTTTTGGGGTGCAGTTGGGGTTAAGTGCCCTGCTCAAGGGCACTTCAGTCATGGTCTAGGGCCTGGGAATCGGGACTCACAACTCTCCAGTCACAAAACTGGTTCCTAACCACCAGACCATGACTTAATTGTATTAATTAAATTGAATTGTAAACATTTATATAAAACTGCTGGGAAAACCAGGTTAAATGAGAATTGAAACCAGGATTAAAGAAAATGTATACATTCCACATTTTAAAAAACTGCCAGGTGTTCTCTCCTGATAAGATAAATGCACGAACTGAGTACAACAGCGTCTGACCAAAAAAGGCAAAACCAGTGTAGACTACCATTTCAGATTCTTACCGTCAAATAATTCACATTCAAGCCAACAAATGACAGGTCACGTTTCTTCACTGGGGTCTGTGTGATGGATGTGTGTGATTGCTTACATTCCTCTGTTGAACCACTCACATTCTCAACATTCTTCTTTCATAGATGAAAATCATCTCATTATTGCCAATTCAGGCATGAAAAAATGAGACGTAATCGTTCTGAAGTGGATGAGCACAACACCTCACACAGCTGTTCAAACCCAACACGGTCTTCCCCATTTTCTTCTTAAGAATGTACTTTTCCATCTTGTTGGCTCAAAGTGTGGACAAGTTTGTCTATCCAAATTATTTTCACTACAAATATTTTTCACTCTTAAATAAAACTTAGATTATGCCATTATTCAAATGGTAGACTAACATGTGTCAATTCTGACAATGAGAGTAGCAGGTGCTCTGTGTAATGGACCGGACAGGCTAGCACATACACACTCACACACCACATGCCTTTAACTCTGACTCATTTCCTCGATTTCTGTTTTGAACGCATTCTGAAGATCTAGATTCACTGACAACTTTTTTTTTAGGTTTTCCATTTCACAATGCTTTAGCTCTGTCTAGCATCACAGGCAACTAACACGCGAGGGACTGGTTTCCCAGACATGGATTAATCCTAGTCTTGAACTAAATTATGGTGCCAATGGCAAATCATCACTGGACATTTAAAAATACTTTTGAGTCTATGCTGGGAAACAGGCTCAAGAAGAAATACTGACATAAATTTCCCCCCATCCTTATTTATTGCCAGGGCTCAATCTGAGGGGCGACGCAAGGGGAGCTCATCCCCCAGTTAAGAGACGGAAAACATCTCCGTTGTAAAACTGCCAACCCACCCTTCACCTTTCACCTTTTGATTAATTTAGCTTAAGATGACTTAAGATGACTAGTATCAGCAGTTCTTCTAATTGTGATCAGGCTAAAATGTAGACCTCCGTTTTGATTGCAAACACTCTGATCCTATGCGCTGCCATTTCATTCAGTGTTTCATTCAGCATGTGCTACTGCATTAGGTCAGATTCCAACAGGCATGAGGTATATTATTTAATCCCTACAATTAGAATGACTGAATTTCACTTATGAATTAATCACAACATTTAGTTAATACACTATTTCCAGAGGATGTTCCATTGTAATGAATGTCTTGTATGTAGTGGGTCACTCACTATTTCAGTCAAATTAAAGAACAATAGATGGTCTAGCATCACATAGAGTAACTAAAAATGATTTTTAAGGCCTTTTCCACTCCGTAACCCACATAATCATAATAATAAAAAAAGAAAAATCTAGTAATCAAGAGACTGATTTCCTGGAAGAAAATGTAGCATAGCTCACAACATTAATCATTCCAGATTCATTACCAGCAAAAACTTAAACTGATACCATACAAATTCACGCAACTGTGAACTGCTGGAACATTTTTAAGCTTTTACGAACTGCAGAATGAAAAAAACAAAATTCCTGACCCACATTCCTGAGGCATCACACACACACACACACACACACACACACACACACACACACACACACACACACACACACACACACACACACACACACACACACACACACACACACACACACACACACACACACACACACACACCAAGGTTTGATCTCTGCCACTGTGATGGTGCCGTATGTGGTGAGGCGCACGGTCGGGGGTTTGGGAGTTAACAGGCTGCAGTGATTAGTCTCCAGAAGCCACCGCTGATGTGCCTGGCTAGCAGACAGGTTGCTAGACAAGTGCAAATACTTTCCACTTATTTACCTGCAGACTTCAAAGGCCCAGAGCGTGTCGCAGTGCCGGAGCACCGCGAGCTGCCCGTCACGACCCACGAAGCCAGAGCTTGAAAACAGGAAGTACGTGTTGTGTGGACATTAAATGAGTGTTCACATCAAGCGTTGTCTGGGGGCTTTTATAATTTGCTGCTTAAGGCAGACCCAAAGACCGGCTTTGGCAGCAGGATAATGATTCACCCCTTCAAGTACCTTACTCTAAACAAACCCATTACAGCAGTTCTTAAAAATGTGTCAAGTTAATAGAAACCCAGCTCTCAGGCCAAATGTTTAAAGGAGAAATTCTTGCCAATCTGTTGGACCTTCACTGCCTGAATTTTGGATGCTATGTGACAAAAATTCCTAGAAGTAACTAACATTCATAGTGTAGCATTTTTCAAATAGGAATGAAACATCAGATTACAGTGGCATATAAATCGTTTCATGTTCCATTTGAACGCTGTGTCTAGTAAAGAAAACTATGCAGTCTTTTACCTAAGCCTAATTTTCCAGATTTACATAGCACACTCAAATATTTTTGAATTTACAGTACATAAAATTGTTTATTGGCATTATGCCTGAGCCATATCTGGTATCAATGACTTGCAGTATTTACCAAGAAAGAATGGCTTTGAACGAGATCAAGGTACTGGCACACAGATATTATTTGCAGTAAGAAATTATGTATAAAATAATCTGTTCTTAGAGATTTGAAATATGATCGACTGCTCAGAGAACTTCTTCAAGGCAGAACTCAGACTACGCTCTAGCCAGCAGACACCATTTGGGACACAATACAAAAAAAAAAAACTGCTCTGAGAAATATAAATCTGGAATGTGTGTGACTATTGAATACTATTCAGATTGCTTCCCATCTTTTTAAAGACAGAAAAATATGGTTAGAAAGAAGAAAAACACATACCATTTCTGACCAACAGCCTCGTGTTGTTGCACTGTGTAACCAAACTGAGCCTCCTTTGGCCCATGGATGATCTGGGCTTTCTTCGTATCAATACTGAAGCAGTTTCGTCCCCCTTAAAACAGACAGTAAACCTCTTTAAGTTTAGACTAAAACACTAAACACATATGCAAGATGCTGTGAGAGAATCAGGAAACATCAGAATCTCCATGCGGAAACTTTGTAGGATGTCCTTACACATGACAAGAGTTTCTGTATCCACATATATAGATCATAACTATGAACATAAGAACATAAGAGACCTAGTCAAAAAAGTACTGGGATAAGTTAGTGGATAAGGTTGACTTCCGCAGTAATGAAATAACCAGGCCTGTTATCTGAGGACTTGTTTTGAATAGCTTCTTACTTGGAATGAAAAATCATTCATTGTTCATTTCAAAAACACAGACCAGATTGCAGCCACAAACACAGATATGCAAAACAGACAAGAAGTCTAACATACAGATAAAAAGAGAGCTTTTAAATATTTTTTTTTTATTTTGGACAAATATTTATACAGCACTAGATGAAGCAAACATCCTGTTAGCTCTTGCCTGTCATTAGGGTGAGAGAGATTTGATCCTCAGCGCTTTTACCTAGAGGCACTTAATTCATATGGAATCTGGTTTCAATTTAAATCTGCAGAGATCAGTCAACTGGGAGCAGGAAGACCTTTTACTACTGCCAAGTGAGACAAAAATACCATATTGTAGCAATGATGTCATATTGCTTTTCAAGTATAATCTCCCCCAGCAGGAAAATGTGAAAATAGATGGAACAGACTAAATGTCCATCCTGTGATAAAACAGAAACAAATGGGTCAAGACGCTCATTCACTCTCTGTCCCTTAAGTTTAGAGGCAAAATGGGCTTTGGATCAAAAGGTTGGCTGTCCAATCCCCTGAAGCAACAATAGCCCTGACCCAAGTGTGCATGATCAAGGCACCTAAGTAATATCCCAATTGCTCCCTGTGTGCCACAGTAGGTGGCTGTCCACTTGTGTGTGTGTGCGTGTGTGTGTGTGTGTGTGTGTGTTGTGCTCACTGGCCTTACTGTGTACTGTGCTAATGGGTGCTGCACTAACTGTGTGTTCACTGTACACTGGTCAAATGCAGAGAGAACATATCCCTAATGAGATCAATATAAAAGAGTGAAGAGGAGGTGAGAGGAGGAAGTGCTAACTGGGCTCCTGTCTTTCCCTGCTACACTGCTGTGTCCAAGTCACCTTGTATCTCTAACCTTAATGTCATGTGTTGAAAGGTTGCACTAGAAATGCTGCTGTAAAAAAACCTTACATTGTGGTGAAGAATGAAATTATTTGGGACGTCACATTACACTTTTGATGGTGATTCATGCCACCACTAGATTGGTCTTTGGGAAACAACTGGAGTGCTGTTCCTGATGTGATCTGTACACTTATACTTCAGTGAGCGAATCACAGACTGAAAAGTAGTCACAAGTAACAAAAAGCAGAGTGACATTCTCTCTTTAGGTGAAATAATACATTAGAAAGCAGTTTCTCTTTTAGGGTTCATATTATGTTAATTTAAGCATTGTTTTAGATGTTTTAATGTGGCAACAGCCTGCAGGTTTGAAATCATAGAAATGGGTGCTATTAAGAAAGGCTGTATGCAAAAGCTCGTCTTTCTACTCTGTTTGAAAGACGTCTTGAGCACACCTGACAAAATCCATCATTTCATCAGAAATATTTACTATGAATGCCAGCATATTTGTCCCCTGAGACTCACAGAGTTAGCAAGATGGTAATGAAGTGGTATTAGGTAACTTGGATCCACTGGATACAGCCAGTTGGACAGAACCCATCCAGCGCCACAGTTTTCTGAATGAACGTAAACCTGACAGGCTTCTCCCCTTTTGAGCTCCTTTATGCCCATCAGGTGCCTGGACCCCTTGATATGCGGTGGGAGAACTGGGAAGAATCTGACTGTCCAGGTTGAATGTAGTGGTTGAATGTGCAAATGATGCATCAACATTTGTAAAAGATTACAGCTCTGGCGTGTGAATGTCTGCTTCACTTCCATTAACCAATGATAGAAGAATAACAGTTAAAACCTTAATATCTCACAGTGTAAATAACTGCATACCTGCAATGACTACTGCTTTTAAAGGAGAAAGTATGGTAGGTTATGCACCTGACATATTCCAGTAGCATACCTAAAGCCATTTGGCATAAGTGTAACATTAGACAAACAATTTAGTACACATGATGTGTTGTGAAAACAGACAGGTTTGAGCATAATACACTTGAAATGTGATTGATTATTATAGGATTGTTAAACTATTTAGGAATTTTTGGTAATAATATATTTTTTAAAAAAAATCTAATTACCATCATAATTGGTAATTTTAACCGACTGTTAGTGGTCAGTGAAGTGTAGTATTCCATTTTTTCTTTAAATTTAATGGCTAGCCTTGTCCCCACTACGTCCAGCCTGTCCTCGTCCCCACTACGTCCAGCCTGTCCTCGTCCCCACTACGTCCAGCCTGTCCTCGTCCCCACTCCGTCCAGCCTGTCATTGTCCCCACTACGTCTAGCCTGTCCTCGTCCCCACTCCGTCCAGCCTGTCATTGTCCCCACTACGTCTAGCCTGTCCTCGTCCCCACTCCGTCCAGCCTGTCATTGTCCCCACTACGTCTAGCCTGTCCTCGTCCCCACTCCGTCCAGCCTGTCATTGTCCCCACTCCGTCTAGCCTGTCCTCGTCCCCACTCCGTCCAGCCTGTCATTGTCCCCACTCCGTCTAGCCTGTCCTCGTCCCCACTCCGTCCAGCCTGTCATTGTCCCCACTACGTCCAGCCTGTCCTCGTCCCCACTACGTCCAGCCTGTCCTCGTCCCCACTACGTCCAGCCTGTCTGTGTCCCCACTACGTCCAGCCTGTCTTCGTCCCCACTACGTCCAGCCTGTCCTCGTCCCCACTACGTCCAGCCTGTCCTCGTCCCCACTACGTCCAGCCTGTCTTCGTCCCCACTACGTCCAGCCTGTCTTCGTCCCCACTACGTCCAGGCTGTCCTTGACCCCACTACGTCCAGCCTGTCCTCGTCCCCACTACATCCAGCCTGTCCTCGTCCCCACTACGTCCAGCCTGTCCTCGTCCCCACTACGTCCAGCCTGTCTTCGTCCCCACTACGTCCAGGCTGTCCTCGACCCCACTACGTCCAGGCTGTCCTCGACCCCACTACGTCCAGGCTGTCCTCGACCCCACTACGTCCAGGCTGTCCTCGTCCCCACTACGTCCAGACTGTCTGTGTCCCCACTATATCCAGGCTGTCCTTATCCTAGCCTTGATGATAAATATTAGCAATTTTATTACCCCTGTCTCATTTTTATGTTTTTTAAAACATTTATTTTTCAGTTCATTGAGTCCATACCATGGACACATTACTGTAAAAATGTGCTTTTAAAATGACAAATATCACACAGATTTTATCCTTCATGTCAGTTTCAGTTGGAGTCTTGTAGTGGGGACCAGAAATTAAAAGACAAGAATGGTTTAATACCATACACACACACGCAGGCACGCACGCACACACACGCACACACACACACACACGCACGCACACTCCCACTAAACACTAAGAGAGAGGAAAAAGTTTCAACATTTAATTTATGCTAGTTTGATGGACAAGATAATAACACTGTTATCATTCTTACCTATCCATAAATGCAAAACCGTTTGTCCATGACCAAAAACCCTGTTCATTTAATGAATCCTGTGTGTTTAATGGCGCATTTTACTCTTGGCCAAGTTGTCTGTGAGAGTATGGCTCCACTGAGAGGCCATTGCTCAGGTCAAACTAGGCATAAAACCCACAGAATCAACCATGCCTCCCATGAAGAAACGTAACCAAGACAGATTCTAATATCTTTTCACAAAGTGGTTCTCTGTGGTAATGAAAAAATAACATGCTTAGATAAAGTTCACAGAAACTATTATGATACAACAGTTAGTGTTCTAACTCTGAAAGTTTAAACAGACTAGACTTTAACCTCTTTGCATTCTTCAGTATCATCAGCAAGTCATTTAAAAGTGTGCTGCCCATAAAAACAAACTAAAAATCCTGCTACTTCCTTATTGACTGGCCAATTGCAGTCCTCTCCAAGAGTTTCACTATGGCAACAAAAACAAGGGGAACCTTCTTAACACATGGAACCAGTGGCTGCCACATACTTTTTTAATTACATACAGTCTATTATCTGGACCTGGACTCCTATAGGTCACGTTATTGGAGGACTTGAACAGTTCAACACATTCCCTGACCCCTGGGATCTTAACCTGATCAGCTAATTATCAAGCCCTTTGTGAGTTTATTATGGTGGCTTAGAGCATGGAAAGTATATACAAATGGTATGACCCTCCAGAATCTGGGTTTAATATTCCTGACATATCAGCTTACTTTCCCACCAGCAGCATAGCCTGAAAACATCCTGACGACTGGCCAGTATACATTGCACTCGCAAGGTAATTACACATTTTATACATTCTTTCCCCTAACCGATTCCTTAATTAATCATCCTGTCAGGATCATTTTTGCTACATCCTCTCATTCATTGTTATGTACCACAAATTAAGAGGTTTCTTCAGTGGAAAAATCAGACCACTATGTAGCAAACAGTTGTTAAAAAACAGATCAAAGACTTAATCAAAATAATCTCAGCATGAAAGTGTTAAATGTTCACTGTTCCTCTTGAAGGACATCTTGTTTTGCTTATCTAAAAATTTCTGCTTTTATACACATCTAAAATACAGAGCATTTAACAACAGAGGACCTTGGTAGCATTCTCCATCACACTTCGATTCAGACACACGTGAGCCAGGCATGCTATGACCTGTGTGAGAGACCGTGTCCCCAGTCTGATGATGTTCAGGCCATCTTATCTACTCTAGACATAAAAATGTATCTGGATTCCCAGAGAGAGGCATAAACAAACATGCAACAATCAGTTCATTGTGTTTGGGCAAGTTGTTTGCCCATCTGCACATCTGCACATTTAGTTGGTTCCTAAGTACTCATGCACTCATTCTTACATACACATGCTGTGTCTCTCACCTGGGAGCAGGCAGACGATCCAAAACAGAAGGGCTGGAAAATACTCCATAAGTGCGTATGTGCGTAGGACGGTTCCTGTGTGTGTGCACACTGTAAAGTGTTTGGTCTCCTTAAAACAACTGCTATGCCTCAGCACCACTAAATCAGAGGAGGAGTGGCTCACATCTGCAAGGAGGTGCACTGAAACGGCCTCCTTGTCATTCAAGAGTGTGCCATCTCCCTCTTACTCTCACACACACACACACACACACACACACACACACACACACACACACACACACACACACACACACACACACACAATGAGAATGAGAGAGACCAAATACCAAAAAAAAGTGAGGCGGGTCTTTAGAAAACTTCATATAGGCCAGGTGGTGGTGGTGAGGGGGGGGGGGGTGCTCTAAGAGGCATGCAGTCTTTAAAGAGATTTTATGAAGCTGTGCTAGTAGTACCTTTCTTCTTTTACTGCTTTAAATGTTGCTGCACGTTTATGATACTCTTGTTCCCACCCCCATCACCCCCTGAATGAAATTAAGAGATACGCTCCAGATGCTGAGCTGTGGAACATTACCCTCTCCACTGCCTTGTGCTTCACACACACACACACACACACACACACAACAATGCATCAGGAAGCTTGGGAGAAAAATATCGATACGAACACGTATGGAATGTGCCTGGTCTCCCTAAAGCATCAGTAGTGTTAAGATCATTTTAAGTGACAAGAGTTTGACACTTGCTCTACCATGCAATAATCATATTTGTGTTTCTTTGGAGAAACCCAACCATGAACATTTAAATCGCTTTAGCTGTGGAACGTACAGTACATGCAGGAGGTTCATTAGACCAAGCGAGTCTGCTGAAAATCAAACAAAGACATAAGAAATATACAAAGACGGTGGAAGGGGACTGAACAGCAGCAGAAAAAGCTCATTTTGCCATTATGTCAGTGCTGTCAGGGTTTGAAAGGCACGGCCCACCTGTGATAAAAGACCTGACGGGTGTGACATTTTTAGAGCGAAGGAGCAAGGGAAAAAAGGAGTATAAATAGTATCTTTGATAAGGCAAAGAAACAAGTAACAATTTAAATAAGCAAATTAGGATTAAACATTTGCATTACAGGAAATCAGACTATATTGTGTGAACAAATGATGCATGATGTTCTTATGATGTCAAGATAGGATATACTATGCAGTAGTATATATACATAGTATACATAGCAAATATCCATATACTATGTAGTTTGTCATAAAAGATGTCGTTCAACACACTGCGGTAAGTTAAAAACCCAACAGGCAAGATTTCAGTTCTTAATATAGTCAGTTCTGCAGGAGTCATTTCTTTTATTAAGCTCATGATATTCACAGCCAGGAGAAAAAAACAATTACAGCACACGTCAAGCTAATTAAAATGACATCATCCTGACCACGATATTCCATACAGTTCCTTAAATGAAATGAGAAATTGCGTCAATGGCAACTTCACAGAAATATGTTTAAACCAACTTTCTTTTAATTAAAAGAGTAGCAGATCAAAAGAGAGGGCAGCTTTAGTTGTACCAAATGGAGTTAAAAGTGAGCTGGACTGCAGGCTGTGCTGAAGAGTGCCAAAGAGCTGGCGCTTGGCCCGAGGCTGCAGGAACACTGGCCTCGCCAGACCGAGACGCTGATCCTGGAAGATTTAGGGGTCCTAGCACCCGCCTGCACAGATCCGTGCTGCTGTAGGTGAGCGGACATAATCCTAGAACATTTGGCTTGACTATAAAATTAGAAAAAGGTGTGGAAACAGGGTGGAGGTCTGTATGCTTTAACAAAATGGACATGGAATGGTTTGCCATGTACAAAACTGCACAAGCTGCATGTACTTTAAAACCCCACATGTTAACTGGAATGATTTGTGGAGTTGGGCTGTAACACAGATGGATATCTGAAGGAAATGCACATCTCAGAATTAGTTATGAGCCCAAGAGTTATGATATTAGCTGATGCTATTAAAAACAGTAGTGAGGGTTGGCTGAGTCCATTTAAAGCCATTCATTTTACAGTTCACAGCTGAATTAAACTGGGTGACAATCACAAACAATTATTAACAAATTTGTGGTCCAGTTCCAATGTAGTTATTATGGGGTTTTATATTACCAGTGAAAGAGCTCTGTAAATATATTCACTATATCTAGCCCAGTAGTCCTAAGAATCTGATAGGCAAGTCTGTCTAGCATAAGCTTGATTTGCTCTGCTGTCCAAGAGATTGACTGTTAAGTTTAATAGTACATCCATGGATGTGTGCTAAGCTGCCAACTCCAAAACTTCAAAAAGCAGAAAAACCATCAAAATCTCTCTTAATTTGTGTTGCATATTGTTATTCTGTTTTTCAATGTTCAGTTCACATTCAGGCAAGATGTCATCTTCATTGTAATTACACAATTTGGCAGGACGAGACACTTGTTTCTGACAAATAATCATACCTATACATAACACGTCCAGAGAACTGTACAAAGAACCGTGTCTACCTACCTACCTAGATCTCTATCTGTCTACCTACAGCACGAGAGTATTTCCTTGCAGTATTTCCTTGCTACTGTTCTTCTATGTTTATCTACAGATAAACTATTTTTCTTCATTAATCTGTGTTGCCAGAGTTTACTGTGAATTTCCTGAGATACCAAAAGCAGCAAGAATCTGCAGTCTGCCTAAATCTATTAGAATCCAATATCAACAAAGAAAAAATCAACAATGTGTGAAAAGTAGAATCTGCTAACACAGACACACTTACACAGGCAAAACATTAAATGGTCTTCAGAGTACATTGTGAACCAATACACTGATCTCTCTGTAACTCTGATCCACATTACCAGAGGTAGTGTTTATTACTAGAGGTACACGGAGTACTAATATATTGTACTCAAGTAAAAAATACTATTACTTTGAAGATTTTTTTAAAGTTAAGTATGAGTAAAGTTACTAGTCTAAAAATCTAGTCAAGTACAAATAACTCATTTAATATGTACTCCCGTTACTTTTTTTTTTTTTGCTTATTAGCAGTTATGTGTAGATTTAGCCACTCTACAGACCAAACAGCCTGTAACTGATGTTATCAATTTTAAATAGCATTATTTCTGTGTAGCCTGAATAACCGCTGTACGTTACCATTAATTTATAGCTTGTTGGATTCGACTAGTCTGTGTCAATAGTCCCGAATCTCAACTAACATTAGCAATGTTGAAGCAATGGCAGGCATCGAAGTTTTGGGACCATTTGTGCTACGAAACTACGATTCTACCTATTTCAACTACGACTGCAATGGTAGCCTACTGTATTAACTCACCTCTACATATTTGCGCAGGTTTGACGACGAGGTTTTGACAATCTCTCGGGGCAAACACAGAAGGCCTATACATTGCACAATAAAGCTGTTCCCTTTAAAATTCCGTATAAAACTTAAAGTGGTCCTGGTTCAACTTGGCATATAGATGGACCCGCTCAGGTGTCTGACAGCCATCTTGATAAGCCACAGTTTCATTCTCCATTCCGTTCATGCATTCACTGCACCAGATTTCCAGGCAATGTTTTTGTACTCGGTAACGTATGTGATTTAAAATATAGCGAATTACAATTCTCTAAACAACATATACTAGTATATATAAAATATACTACTGTTTTAAAAGTAAAAGTAAACGTGCAGGTTATAAAATATACTTTTACAAGTACACCAAAACTACTTAATAAACACGAGTAAATGTAATCTGTTACTTTTCACCTCTGGTTATTGCTATTGCTATTTTTAGAAATACACACAAAATACACAAACTGTACATTATTATTTCCAGTTAAAATCATGGAATGATGGCTCAACATGGTCTATGTGTTTTCTATATTGTATACATATTTTCCATATCAAATTATTTGACAGTGTCTTAAATTGATGCATTTTTTTATTGTTTCTGTTTTTAAACTACATATTGATGTTAAAGACAAGAATAAAACACATTTTATCTCAACACAAAATGTGAAACAAGTCCACAGCACAACAAGGGTCTGAATGTTGTTAAGAGCAGGAATATTATGAATGAGAGACGGGAAAGATGATCAGAAAATCCAACCAGATAACAAGAGGACCTGGCGCTGAGTCTAAGTAGTTGTTTAATTACACAGTGGAGCAGTGCTGTGTCAAACCAGTGAATACTGTCACTAGAATTGTGGTTAAACCTAATGTTAAGGAATATTGGTCATATTGCACTGCACCTGCAAGTCCTTAACTGAGACTATACCCACTATACCTCCATGGCTGTGAGCTGAACAAGTGTGCTGGAGTAAATATTGAGATGTAAGATGTCTGTTAGATAAGAGACCAATATGAGTACTCTGACAGAAATCAACTTTGAAGACCATATCCATGGTGAAGAAGACATATTCTGTCTGGAGTGGAGCTGCAATACATGCTGTTGGCTGCCAGAGGTCCCCATTCCTGAAGTATGGATGGTTGTGAAGGTTACCCACTCCTCGCACCTGCAGCTTATTAGCACTGCATTGTAAACGTCTGTGTTCAGTCCCAGTGACTTTCAGCTAACAATGGAGTGTTGATAGACCACCGCTTAAAAGCCTTTCTGTGATTTTAAAGACCTACTGGATTGATTGAATTAGTACTGCAGATTACGAAGCATGGTTGATTCTTGATGAATATGCTGCTGTGTTCTTTATGAGAGGAAGACCTGTGGTAGGTAAGGTATGCAAAAATGCTGTAAACCACAATTTCCTTGTGACCCAACCCTATAGGTACCTATCTCAAAATTGGTATAAAGAGGTCAGGGAGACTGTTTATGAACTCCTTGGGAATGGAGTCATCCAGGAGACTTGGGTCCTATATGCTTCTCTGTTGGTGATGGTGCAAAAACCAAATGGAAGTTTGATACTTGGGATAGGCAGCAAAAGACTAAATGCTAAAAGGATTACAGAGGGTTGATGGGCAGCCTGTGAGGTTTCTTCTTCTTCAAGGAATATCATAAGCACTTATCACCAGTCCTCATACACCACACCGTTCAGTCTCTAATGGATATTTTGTTTCTGGGGCTCTGTGATGGGCCAGCAACTTTCCAAAATCTTATGCAGGGTGATATGAGTGATCTAAATCATGCTGGGTACTTCGCTTCGAAGAACACCTCATGAAACTTGAAACAATGTTCCAGAGAAAAAGGGCTAAATGGAAAATTATAGTTTTCTTAAACCTGTCTCTGTTCATAAAGTTTCTGACACAAAGCACATCACAGATCCTGACAATAACAATTGGACAGAAGTGGTTAGTCCCTCAACTTGCCTTTCTTGGGTTTCTGCAGTATTGTCATGGGTTTATTGAGGGTCCCCCCCTCCCCCAAACCCATCATGATGTATGTATACCTTAAAGACATTTCGTTACGGTTCTTTATGTTTCATGGACATCACCATGGCAAATGGCTTTTGAGCAACAAAAAGCTAAATAGTACTCTGCATTAAGCTATGCAGATTCAACATTTTCCTGCTGGAGATGCTGGTCACCTAGGATCAGTTGCCACCTTTATATTAGCTGCAGGGGGTAATAAGACAATTATGGCTTATACATGTTGATAGAGCAGCAGAGAAAAAAATCACAACTACTGCAGCATGAATCCTGAACTACTTGCACTAAAGTGGGCAGTGGTGGAAAAGTTCAATTGTTTAGGGTCTGTATTGTTGCTGGGTTGTTGCAGTGTGTTTCTGACTGCCGAGGTCTGATTTGAGTCTTTCTGTGTGCTTCATTACTATCTCTGCCTTGCCTTAAATGATTGCTGTGGCCTAAATAAGGTTCCCTGCTACAGCGAGACATCCTTACCTAGCTCTGGTACCTCCTTACCTGTCCTGGCTTCATATGGTTGAATATTGTTCCAGGCTCTTCTGTGCATGTTCCTAGTTGTTTGTGACCTTGTTCTGTGTAGAGGCAGTTTGTAGTTGTGAGGTCTGTGTGTAAGGGTGTATATACTCTGGTAAATGTATATTGTTGTGGAATGTAGGGAGAGGTGCCTGTTTGATTGGGATTTGTTTGGCATTTTCTGTTGTAATTTGTGTTTTTAGTGTAGTCTTGTAGTATTGTTGTTTGATGTGGGCTTTTTTGTGTGGGTTTTTATCTATGCTGGTGTTCAAACCATTCCTGACATGTGTATGTATGCATGTGTGTATATATACATTCCTATTCAATACACAGTTCCATGACATTTGCTGGCTTTTGTTTAATCATTCAATTTCAGTCCATCATATGTTAGTTACATCTTGTATCGCTGTTATGTCCACACAGCCAAGATGGATTCTTAAGTGTGTGTGTGTGTGTGTGTGATGGCTTTGTGGGCCATGTCGTCTTCTGATTTGCCCTAGTTTGCTGTTGGTCCCACTCATGTTGGAGCTCCTGTCTCAAACCCTCGCACTTCCTTTTGCACTGGCTGGCCCCACTGCCATTACAAACTACGCAGAAATAAACAAATGTAAACGGCTCCCAGAGGTACGACTCTGTTACTGTCATTCATTTTGAAGAGCCGTTCAATAGAAACGATAGTAGACTATCATTCGCAAAGTAGACAGCTATCTATTTAGTATTTTACCTTTTGCAAGTTTACACTCGTATCTGCATGTTAAAACGAGTGATGTATTGTTCGATATATTTTTTATTTTATTATTGCTTACCATAGGAACTTGTTTTGAAAGGGAGATGAGTCTGTCAGAGGGGTGATTATCCTCGTGTTTCTTTTTATCTGGGAAGTTGGTATCTCCTCGCATCACTTCTCAAATTAAACCCTGAATATAGTTTTGGCTTTTAAAATACGACTAAAGATGTGCCCATTGTTTTACTGCCTCACCCCAGCCAAAGCCACCTAGAACCGGACCTGGCTGATCCAATTTCTTTAACGTCTGCTTTAACAAAAGATATCAAGACATTGTATTTTTATCAAAACATTGTTCTGTCCCTACAGAATGATGTATATACATGGGTGTTTAGATTTAGTAAGGTTCTTTCACAAAAGCTTTGGAGCAATAGCAGAACTTGTGCATATGCTTTATAGACAGTCTGATGTAAACCAACTGAAATCATTGTTGCAACCATCACCACCTTCCATCTGTTCCCAGTAGTTTCCAGTATTTGATCATGCACATTAGTGAACAGCTTATTTGGAGACCATTTTGTTCTTATTCACTATCTAGCAGGTTCTAATCTCCAGTGAGTACCTCCCCCACTACCTCTGATCCCCTTTCATCTTTTTGGTTGTGTATGTGCACTTAAGGGTAAGTTTATCTCAAAGTGAAGCCCTGTGCTTCAGAGAAAAACCTACACCACAGTCATAGTCTTATTTTAACAAGGGTAACTTTTAAGGTCTTCTCATTATTCAAATGTACATAGAAGGGTCTTTGTGTTTAACATTTACTGGTAGCTGTGGCTTTAACAAACAGTTGTACAAAGTGGATTAATATTTTGCACCTCAAATACTGTGGCCCTATGTATGTACATAAGTATGTATTTAGTTATGGTGTTTCAACCACAACCAACTGCTAAATGGTGTTTAAGGTCAATAATGTGTAACTATTAATGTACAACGTAAGCATCTAGGAAATACAACGGGCGGTTTGTAAAGCAATAGACAATGCAAACTCACCAATGGAGCTGCAGAGTGCTGAAGTGTATACCACATAAAGTCCTGTCCATCCTCTGTTGCGTAACTTGCAACACGGTTCCAAACTACCTCTGGAAGCAACATTAGCACAAGAACTGTCGGGAGCTTCACGAAATCGGTTTCCACAAACAAGCAGCTGCACGCAAGCCTAAGATCACTGCTTGGTGCCGAGCACAGGCTGTAGGGATTAAAAGCACTAGTGGACCCTGGAGTTATGGAAACATGTTTTCTGAAGTGACAATTCCCACTTTGCTGTATGGCGATTTGATGGACAGGTCTGAGCTTGCCAGATTCCAGGAGAACACTACCTACCAGAAAGCACAGTGCCAACAGTAAAGTTTGGTGGAGGAGGGCTAATGGTCTGGCACTGTTTCCGTGACCTCCACTGTTTCCGTGAACTCCACTGAACACTTTGAAGATAAAATGGAATGTCCATTGGAAGCCAGTGTCTACTTCATAAACATCAGGGACTATTTTTACAAAAGTTGTTTTGGGCAGAAATACCCACTACCCACAAATCCCACTACCCACTCCAAAATCGTTTAGAAACCCCTTCATGGAGAGCCAAGTCCATTTAATGGGTTTGGAATGGAATGTCCAAAAAAGCTCATAAAGGTGTGATGGTCAGATGTCCACACTATTGGCCATCGCTAGCAGATAAAGGACATTGGGTAAAGGCCTAGGAAATGAGGCAAAGTAATACATAGACAAATGATTTACAAGTGTATCTGATGTCAGACTCTTGACACTGGTGTGTGAAACACTGAAGGCTTGTCCTGGTGTTCTATATCATATTCAGTAAGAGTTTATGCCTTTTTGTTCTTGATGCAATGCTTGGAAAGGAGCATTGAGTTAATACAACCACATGAGGGCAGCATGTGAGCTGCAAACTCCCAGGAATCAGTGATGAATAGCTGTGTTCCTTGTACACTTCAGTCAGAACTTTTGAACTCTCGAGTGACTATGCATTATTCAGTTCCAGCTGCAACTAATAAGCCATTAGATTAAGTTCAGTTGGAAGAGAAGTTCTTAAATTCGTCGTAAAGATACCGATTTTATTTGCAGAATTTTATTTGAATTGGGAACCTTTGAAACATCTTGGAGCCAATATAAAATATAAACATAAGTAGGTCCGCTCACATTTAATTGCAAACATAATATTTATAGATGTATGTACCTTCAAATGTATATTTTAGTTTCTACATTATTTTGCTGCTGTTCCTTGTTCAGACAAGGACACTTTATTTAAAAAGGCGCATCATGGAAAAGGAGAGACATTAATGAACTTGCAGGAAGACGATGCTTTAAGTCATGCTTTGAGCATGCATGTGTAAGAGATGGAGGAAGAGGTTTAGGTCTGTGGTGGGAGGAGCTCTTGAAGGTTCGACCATGTGTGCGAGAACATCACAACAGGCCACAACATTAGCAACAATAACAGCCAGACTCTCTCTGTACAGATGCACAAGATCAGCCATCCTTTAACTTGAGGATTGAAAGTTCCTACAGAGCCACTGAGCCCCATCTTCATGCCAGAAGGAAAGGTAAGTTGTCATAAGGAAAAATGTGGATGATGCAATAGTGATATTACTAATAGTATTATTAATAATTCCCTGCATATATGCTAGATATATAATATAATAATTTGTAATTGATTGCTTGGGATCATTGTAATCACATGTTGGAGTATAGTATAACTAAAACAACATGTTGGAGTAAAAGTAGTATAACTAAAACAATATTATCTAATTCTCATTGATAAGTGCATGATGCACTGTATTATGTATTTATATCCACTGGCTTCCTATTCATCCGGGGTAGACACATGGCGTGTATGGATTCCCATTATGTTTGATTCCCCGTGTGTTCTGGGAGTTGACAGGGACAAAGAAGAGGAAACACATGAAGTGTAACCAGGAAAAGCCCAGAAACAATGGCCTTAAAGTAACAGTGCAATGCAGTATGGCCTTGTGATCCACTGGTCTTTACTAAGGAGTTGGGACTTTCATGTGTGTTTGATTGCAAAGACGTAACCAAAAAAATTTGTCTAGAACATTCAAAATGTAACACTTCTAATGCATAATTAAGGTGTATAAGAAATTGGCAGAACTGTATTCACTGCCTTAAATCTGACCTTAATTACCCAGTGGAGTCTGAACCAAAACACATCTTGGATTAAAGAAACCTCATTTACATATGCGTCCTTCAGATGCTCCCTAATGTGTTTATCCTGGAGCAGAAAAAGAGGTCGTGTAGCTCTCGCTTCTTGCAGGGCCTAGTGCTGCTCTGCAGTTCAAAATAAAGCTTTGGATTTTTGCTGAAGAGCCAGTGCTTTTATTACTCAGAAGGTAATAAAAAGGAATATGCATAAGCGGAGCCTTGGGCTTTGTTGATCTGCATGCACATTCTGGATCTGAACCTATCTTCGCCAGAATAGCAGAGCTACAAGTATGCTGCTCTAAATTGGGTTTAATGGACATTTATTATGAACTCTTCATAGTCCAATTTGCTGTATTGTGACTGCAGAATGGAGCAGGCATATTCTTTGCCTGTGGGCTACACAGATCTTCAAATAAACAGTGCTGATACAAAAGTTGTAGTGAAAGAAAATAAGCATTAGGTAGGGCTTCTGTCATGGTCCCAATAAGAGAATGCAGTTTTTTTCCATAAAAAGGTCTGAGGCTTAATACGTCTACTTGAAAAGTGGACCATTGTGCTGTCTGGTGCTAAATATAAAATAACAAATTTTATGGATTTATTTATTTTTATCTTAGATGTCGTGGCAACCAATGTACAGAAGTTCAAAGTTTCGGCATGTGTATGGCAAAGCTAGCAGTCGAGAGCTGTGTTACGAAGGTATTCCCATCACCAGGGACGTTCAAGACAACCACTTCTGCGCTGCCAACCCCAAATTCCTTGCAGTTGTCACTGAGAGTTCAGGAGGAGGATCTTTTCTGGTTTTACCACTTTACAAGGTATTTATCTGTGTATATGCTTGTCTGTATATTCTCCTGACATTAAACAAAATGTAGATTAGCTTGTAGATTCTACAGTGTAGATAAAACAATAGTGGGGTCCCTCCAATTAAAGCGTTTAGTATTTAGTTCAACAGAATTGATTCACAACATGCTCAGTACTAATTGTACAGTACTAATTGTTTGCGATATATATATATATATATTTGTATTTGCTGACTGTAAAGCCTGAAAACTGTCTAATGTATGCAGACATGCTCAGTGCTGTTGTGGTGAGTCAGTCTTGTGGCTGCTGAGTGAAGAATAGAGATTGACGAGACTGGTACAGAGTCAACCATGTGATTCTTGTCCAATCATTTTGGCTCTACCTCACTGGATGCATATTCACATGCAGAACTTGTCTAAAAACGTAGATCTCACATTTGCTTTTACAGAAACTGTCAAATCTCACACTGCAGCTTTTAAAGAAAAGATAATGAATTCGACTACAGTAGCTGCATACAGCAGATTAACCGAGAAGGAGACTTATTATGATCATCCCATATCTTATCTGGAAAACTGCTGTAACCCACCTAGTCCATTTGCATGTAGCATTAAGATGCATCTGTGTGAGCTTCTGCTCTTCAGACAAAGGGTGTATGGTATAACTGCATCATATGTGCACGCAGTTTGGAACGTGACATCTGCTTTGCTTGCACTGCTTTGTGTGTTGGGTATGCGTTTAAGGGAACTGCTATTAGACGAGAATCAAAACTGCTTAATAATTAAACTGATGAGGCTAGTACATTATGGGCAACAGCTTGCATGTGCTGATGTCACGCTGTGGCATAAACTCAGTTAGCAAAATGTTCACCTTTTGAATTATTGTTTTGTATTCAGAACATGTTTTGTGCCTTTTGAAACGGGCTAATGAAAACAGGTTAACAATGTGGTCTCAACTTTTCTAGTACCCTCAAGATAACTCAAGATAAACACTACCATCGTGTGGTTAAAGAGAGACAATGCAGCATGTGTCTTAAACGTGTCATAGCATGGCTTTTACCTCAACATTAGATAAACACTAAGTCATGTATGTTACTCTCTTAGGTAGGTCGTGTATACCGCCATCACCCAAAAGTATGTGGCCACCAAGGCAGCGTACTGGACATTAAATGGTGTCCTTTCAGGGACAACATCATTGCTTCCTGCTCTGAGGACTGCTCTGTGAGTTATGCACATTACACTCATTTTGGGCATTAAGAAAGTACAGTGACTAACTACAATGACTGATTTGTTTAACAACACACTGATGTCAAGACAGCGATTTGAATGAGATGTTGTGCTATTGGTAATAATGACTGTTTAACTTGACCGTATGTGTGCTGATCATGATGATATCAGGTGAGAATCTGGGAGATTCCTGATGGTGGCTTGAGACGCAATATGACACAGGCTCAGATGGTCCTGACTGGCCACAGCAGGAGGGTGGGACTTATAGAATGGCACCCCACCTGTAGTGGAATTCTCTACAGCGCTGCATATGATGGAAAGGTAATATAATAAGACGACAACAATTAAACCCTCATTATCTCTTCCTCTGATCACCACTCCCAGTGCCTATTTTTCTTTAATCCCTGTTTTTAATGGGTAATAAGGGATGGATGAACGAACTTGTAATGAAAATGATCACAATGTCACCAAAGTGCTTAATTTGCATCAGTAGAATGTGTGAACATAAAATAAAGCTTTAACAGTCATTTATTTGGATAAACGTACATATTACAGGTTATCACATACTATAATGTAGTGATTATATACAAATATCCAGTGGTTACAATAAAATCAGAACTTGGAGGAAATGGTATCTTCACACTCATTTATAAAATACTTTACCATAACACAATCATAACTGTCAGCTTACTATATTGTAGCATGCATTTGTTTTGGATTACACATGTTGCAGTGTGGCAACCTGAGACACCACATTCCATTTGATTTCCTTTGACACCCACTGTTTCACTGTTTCAAGATCCTGTTGTGGAATGTGGAGAAGGGCGTGGCTGTGAGGATGATTGATGGCCACTCAGATGTGGTCCTCTGCATGTCCTTCAATACAGATGGAAGCCTACTGGCCACCAGCTGCAAAGACCGAAAGCTGCGGATTCTCGATGCCCGCTCAGGAAGAGTGTTGCAGGTAGGGTAAGGGTTAATGTCTGAGGAGTTGCACGCAGCCAAATGCCAAGAAATGCCCCCAGATAGCATCTCCCAGTCCAGAGGTGTATAATCCAGGTTCAGAAAGTAAAAGTCCTCACCAGGATTTTGCTCAAGCTTACTAGATTTTCTAATTAGTGCAATCCAGGTAAAATGAGTGGAATCAACACAATCCAGGAAGCCTGAGCAAAATCCTGGTGAGGACTTTTACTTTCTGAACCTGGATTATACACCTCTGTCCCAGTCACTGGTTCTTAATCACATGATGACCACATAGTTGAATGTGCTGCAGGAAATATTGTATAAAGATTTGTTAATCAGTGATGTAGATCTGTTATGATCCCAAGAGTTTGATTTTGTAGATGATGTTATGAGCGAAATGTTTCGGAACATTCTTCTAAATTAAAGCGAACACCAAAAGACTAAAGCAAACTAATAAAAAATGTCAGATAATATATAATTAAACAAATGTACCTGCACCTCTTCAATGTCTGTTTATGGCAAGTGTCTCATCAAAGGATTACACATTACGTGTGCACACACACACACACACACTAGGTCTGTCAAAAGAAACTTTAATAATTCTCTCTGATCAAAGCAGTAACCAGCTTTTGTTCTCTTGATAACAAGCCCAGTCTGACTGCTAATGAAGCCAAAGGATCCTGCTGAAATGTCTTCTTTACATGAGTACAGGAAGCAGACGGCATGCGCCACCGTGTGAGCAGGGTGGTGTTTCTGGGCAACATGAACCGTGTGCTCACAACCGGAGTCTCACAATGGAATACTAGACAGGTAGCACTGTGGGATCAGGTGAGCTTAAAACGGCTCATAGCATCCTTCACCCATGTCCCATAGGTGTATGACTGGCTGTTTGACGGGGTGTGTCTGTGCGCCACAGGAGGACTTGTCTGTGCCAATCACTGAGGAGGAGGTGGATGGATTACCTGGTCTGCTCCTCCCCTTTTATGATGCAGACACACACATGCTTTACTTGGCGGGCAAGGCGAGTTACTGTCCATCTACTGTATAGACTTGTTGGAGCAATGAAGAACTTATTCATGTTTATCCACAATTGCCATTTTAGATTTTGATTTGTTGTCTTGAAATACAGACCTATAACTACACTAAATAAGTATATATTGTTTGACGTTCAAATGTGGTCCACAGGGAGATGGTAATATTAGATACTATGAAGTAAGTCCAGAGAAGCCTTACCTTCAGTATTTAATGGAGTATTCTTCCTCTACTCCCCAGAAAGGACTTGGTAGGTATACAATGAAAAAACAATACATATCTATAGCAAATCCAGTAGCTAAGCACTTCCATTCAATTTAATGTCAAGGATTTCCAACACTGAAAATAGTTTAATAAATCTGAGTGCAGTAAATTTGGGATGCAAGTATCAACTAAAACAACGCTTGTTTAGCAGTCTCCTGTAGTGATCATTTTAGCATGGATATAATGTTTGAAACCAAAGTTGTCTGTGTATTGTCCTCCATTGGCCTTAACAGGTGTGTTGCCAAAGCGGGGCCTGGATGTGGGAGTGTGTGAAGTGTTCCGGTTCTATAAACTGGTTACTCTGAAAGGTCTAGTGGAACCCATTTCGATGATCGTACCACGCAGAGTGAGTGGGTTTATATCAGATGTGTCCTGAGTCCTGGGACAAGTTAGGTTCCTCACTGTCGATAACGTACAAGTGCTTCAGTGAACCGAGAGTGAAACGAATGAATATTGCCTTGACACATGGCCCTCATGTTCTACTGCAGTCGGAGACGTTCCAGGAGGACCTGTACCCAATGACTGCAGGTGCAGAACCGGCTCTCACTGCTGAAGAGTGGCTCAGTGGGATAAACAGAGGTAGCACCCGATCCATTCCACATGAGTTTTATATCGGAGCGATTCTCAATGTGAGACCGTGTGTGTGTCTAGGGCCAGTCCTGGTATCCCTTAAGGAGAACTATAAGCAGCCAAACCCAACTTGTTCTAAAGCTGCTAAGAGAGAGAGGAAAGCGCTGGCGATGAAAGGGTTTGACCTGCTGGAGAAAGGCTCTCCCAAGACAGACAACCAGGTGTGTACATATGATTGTGTCTGAATATAAATATATAATTCTGTTGCATAGTTGTATATTATAAATATGGAAGAAGAACTTTAATGGGGCTGTGTGTGCGCATGTGTTAGTTTCTAAGGATGTTCTACAAGCAGCAGGATGAACTTGGACGACTACAGAAGGAGCTCAGAGATAAAGATGAGAAGATCAAACAGCTGGAGCTCGAGCTCAACAACTTTAAAAATAACAACCTCACATTTGAGCATAAGTAACAAATGACACACTTTTAAAATACAATTTCATGAGAGTGAATTTACAAGTTTTTTTTACAAAGCAGAACAGGGTGCTGGGGAGCATTAGACAGACGGATGTTTGCTTTCATCAGGTGCATGATTATTGCAGACGTCTATGAGGTCTAACCATATGATCCAGAGTCCTTAATTTTATTTTGGAATCACATCATGTACATATTCATACTGTAATTACTCATGGTCAGGAGCATGTTTAAATTGTGGTTGTCGCTGATTGTGTAGAGATTTGAGCCATATTTTAAGACAGACTTGATGGGGATGAACTAGAAGCAAACGCGGTTGGATTTAACGTTTAAATCTCCATCCAGGCATTACTGTCATGACACCAGATTGTTCTAATCCACCAGCAGAGGGCAGTGAGGTCATACTTTTGCGTGTTTAACTGTACTCCCACAGGTTTAATGTTCATTCTTATATCATTGTTTGCGATAATGCTGTCAAGTACATAATGACATTCTCTTGATGTTTAATACATTTATTGTTTGTGCCAGGTCAATGTAGGTTTCTTTTATTTTAATGGTATTCCTGTTTTTAAACATTTGCAAAATAGTTGTACAAAATACTGAAATAAAATAGCATTTTGACTATGGAGATGTGTTTGCCGAAGTTTGACCAACTGTCAGTCTTTGAAGTGTTAGTTTTAACTTGCATAGTTGCTAAATTGATCTCCTGATTTACATTTTTTTTCAGCAAATGCTAGCAAAGTGCTCACTCAGTCTGTCCTATAGTTTTAAAGCATGCTAACTCCAAAAGCACAGCACAAAAGGTGTGTTTTTGCAAGTTAGTTACTATTTTTTTCTTTTTTTTAACTTTTCAGTATACCTTTTTTGTGCTGCACCACAACACCCCCCCCCCCCCCCCCCAGATGTCCTGGTTTTCCCAAATGAAAATATTGTCGCCTTACCTTAGTCTAGCTCTAGAGTTAAATGGCTTTAGACACTCACTTAGATTTCATTCTCCTGTCTGATTTCTGCAAAGAAATGGCTCTAAATGGCTATTTTTAAACGTGTCTTTCTCCTGTGCATTAAAGGAAAGGTAGGACTCTGTATGACTGGGTGTGAAAGATTCCTACTGCTCAAGTGGTAGCTCACTCGGCAAGGGGGTGGCAGCAAAACCCACCGTGATTTAAAAACAAGAAACTGCTTGGCAGCTGGTTAGGTCTCAATAAAAATGCTTTTCTTCATGGGTTATGAATGATTCAACCACAAGATGAGTCCATGTTGGTGCAATCCAATAATAGAAGATGAATATCAACAATATTGTGTTCTGCTCTGCATGCTAAAAGGATCTCATGGGAAATAATGTTCTGTAGAACACATTATTAAACATTCTGGAAGATAGTACTAAATATAATGATTCAGTGATGCTAGGAATGGACATTACCGTCATCGGACAAATGGCATTAATTGAGGTCAATGGCAAAAAAAGATATATGACCCATGGGTATGGTGCAGCAGTACTTGGCTTGAATAATTTGACATAGAATGCCAATAATTGTGCTATTAACTTCATGAGTAAAATGTCTAAAACTTAAGTTACTAAAAAAATGCTTAACCAGAAAGCTAAAGCTCAATTAGAGGAAGTACTAATGTTTTCCTGTTTATGTATTTGCCTTTCTTGAGGTTATTTGTATGCGATAAGTATTAAATTTTTTTGCTCCAGGAAGTCATTTGCTTTTCCTATTATGAATAACAGTTGACGGGTTATATAAGCCTAAGCAGTTTCTAATCCAACTGCATGGGCAGTCATGGTCTGGTGGTAGGGAACTGGTCTTGTGACCGGAGGGTCATGGGTTCGATCCTCAGGCTTGAGGCCATGACTGAGGTGCCCTTGAGCAAGGCATCTAACCCCAACTGCTCCCCAGGCACTGGGCTAGGGCTGCCCACTGCTCTGGTCATGTACACTACAACCCCCTAGTAATCACTAGTGTGTGTGTGTGTGTGTGTGTTCTAAGTGCACAGATTACCCATGAGATGGGTAAAAAGTGGAGGACAAATTTCGATTGCGGTGAAAAATCACAATTGACAAATACGGCACATTTACACATTTTTACACTGGTTATAGAACTTCATGTTACTTGGCTTGCTCCATGTTCCTGAATGACTAGAGCTCATGTCGGATCATTGCCTGACGCTTCTTTCTTCCACAGTGTCATATACGGCATAGAAATCAAATTACGTAAGAGAATATAAGAACACACTGCCAACTAGCATAACGGAACATGTTTTGCAACCTTGTAATATTGTACATTCTATAACTTTACACTATCAATGACATTTTCTGTGTGTGTTTGGAAACAGAAAATCTGAGATGCTCTTTTTTTAACATTTAAAACATGTATTACACTGAAATTAACATTACTGACTTACCTGGAAAGTCTATCCTTTACCTGAGACCATCTATTTCATTCTACTTTTAGCATTTTCATTAAAAAAATTCCAATATCTGACAAATTAATTAAACACATTGTGTTTGCCTGGAACATTACACCACTAACCCAGTCTGAGGACTATACTTGGACAGGATATCCTTTTCCAGGAATTGTCCTAATGTGTAGTCATCTTGATTCAAAGAATGGAAGGATGTACCATCTACTTTGAATATAAGCACCATGGAACAAATAAGGACGTATCGCAGAAAAGTCCGTCATGATTCCTGCTAGTACCAATATGTAAAATCTTTCACTTTTTATAGATTAATGCTAAAAAAACATTTTGGTTGAGAATTACCAGCTCAAATTTAATATGAAACTAAGTGCTTTATGGTTTGAACACCTTCGCCTCTTTGGCAGTAGATGGCTCTTATCAGAGCAGAAGATTACAAGTTCATGCAGAATTAATTTTTTAGATGTCAAATACATAAGTGATACAAGAGAGTGGGGAGAGGTTCTCCCTTTTCTCACGGTTTCTTTTGAAATGCAAGTAGGAAGTTCTGGCGGGAGATGTACAAGGTTGCATCATGGACTTTACTGACTGTAATTATGGGCACACGTTTAGCAGACTCGGAGGACTTGTTGAGATTCTTTGAGTTTTCTTAAAGGGACTTTGCAAGCAGACGAGATGAAAAAGGGGTATAAACACAAAGTGAATTCAGAGGAAACGATTGGGAATAAACAGGATTATGGGTACTGTAATCTGGTATGAACAGGATTATAGGGAATGTTGCTTGTGGGAGTTACACGTGGAGGGACAGATATGACGGATATTTCCACATTTGACTATGTCAGACTCTTCACTGCACAATATTGGGACCTTTTGTTATGACAATTGCACTGTTACATCCCACTTCTATCTATGTGCATTGAAATGCAAATGAAGTGTTGGGACTAGGACAGGTGAGCAAGTTTTCTTGGTTTCCAGGTTTAACAAGGCATGGTCAATGCTAGATTATCCAGGGCCAGTATTTCAAAAACTGCCAAACGTGGAGTTTGCAATAGTGTCAAAAGTGTAGTGAGACATTTTGTGGACATAAACAGTCTGATGGAGGGAGTCAGAGGAGGATGTTATCTGTTCTGATGACCTGGCCATGCTCAGGCAAGCAGACTGCACCTGAGTAAACAACGCAACTACCTGAAGCAAAACATGGACACCGCGCAGAGGTTTAGTGTAACCCATATTTCATGCTCAGGAAAGTAGCCAACTAGTCAGATGGGACTACTCAGGCAGAGTGCAAAAGAAATATACCGTTTTTTTTCTTTAATCAAGACATATTGAATTTAATGGTGGTACTCTTACCTACCTCAGATAATCATTTTCTCTGGTGGGCAATCATGTTTCTGGCTTTTACTATTTTAACAATGTATTCGGAGATTTATACAAACTACTTTGAGCTGCTCATTGAATGGCTAAACTTAGCATGAAGCAGTAGGTCATTTGTGCTGTAAGATGCTCATCATTCTGGATGGCCTCAGGCAGAGAGGGCTTGTCTGTGCTAAAGACCTCCATTCTGAAGTCCATGTCAACCAGAAGAGCATGCTGAGACCTTCATAGCTGAATGTAGGCTCTTGCCAATAAGTAAGATGAGAATGATTCCTAATAATCCCAATTAATATTCTTATGGTAATTCTTCACATAGTTATTAACCATTATTTAAACAATTACATTATTTAAATTATTAAATTAAATCTATAATTATTCAATTGTTTTAAAAAGTCAAGTTTCCACAAAAGCTCTTTCACAATAGAACACACAATAGCCTGCTGTTGTTCATGATATGCCAGTATCCACCCCTTATGCAACATGCCTATGGCAGAATAGGATGAGTAGTCAAATGTGTTTAGTTTCTATTGCTAATGGTTGGATATTAAACTGCTAATAAAAGAGAATATGTGTGGGATGTTAAAAGCAGATGGAAAGGGAATTCACCTCAATAATACTTGGTATAGCCCCAAGGCAGAGTCCCTGCAGATAAATTGCAGATTTGAAATAAACATTACCTCATGAATGATTTAACAAATGGGACCATTTAACAGAAAGTACATTCACATCTGGCAACAGCTGAAGTAAATGCAGTCATTTGTTAAAAAAGAAACAATAATATTGCTATTAAAATGTCATTAGCATCTATAGTGACTAAGCAACATTTCACATCTGCCATGAATGTAATTTAAAAAACACGTACAGAAGAAATGGTAAAAGTACCAGATATATACATTATACATGATTATATCTACTTGTGTTTCATGGTTCTAAACCTTTGGGAAAAAATCTGTCCTCCATTCTTACTTAAAAATTCTTACGAATGAATACAAAATGCATGCACATATTGCTTTCTTACACTGAAATGCTACTTGAATTGCTGTGTGTTTCCACCTACAATGTGTGGTTTTCACTGCAGTCCAGGCAAACAAAATTGTCTCCTGTTTGAAAAATTGCTTTGTGTTGGGAAATGATGTCATAAATATTTATTAATAATAATAATAATAATAATAATGCATTTTATTTAATGGCGCCTTTCTAGCACCCAAGGACACCGTACAATAAAAGACAATCATGAAATTAGACAGAGGAAATAAACATTGAAGATAAAACTAAATTAAATAAAATATTCCAATCAAGACAGAGGAAGTTTTTATAAAGAAAATTTTTAATTTTAAACAGATGAGTTTTGAGTCTGGATTTAAATTCTGTGAGTGAGTCTGTATTCCGGTGTGCAGATGGTAGTGAGTTCCAGAGTACCCTCTGCTCGTCTTGTCACTATGGGGAGCAGAGCATTCAGCCGCTCTGCTCCCCATAGTGACAAGACGAGCAGAGGGTACAGTTAACTGTATGGAAGAAGAGGATCTGAGAGTACGGGAAGGAGTGGTGACTTGAAGTAGATCTGACAGATATGAAGGAGAAAGATTGTGGATGACCTTAAAAGTAAGCAGAAGATTTTTATAATCTGAGCGAAACTTGCATTCTGGACTAGTTGGATTTTATGGAGGGATTTGTTGGGGAGGCCGGAGAGAAGAGAGTTGCAGTAGTCCAGACGGGAAGTGACAAGACTATTAATAAGAATAAGAAGTGGTATGGGGGGTAAGCGAGGGGCGGAGGCGGTTAATATTATGAAGGTGGAAATAAGCAGACTGGGTTATGTTATTGATGTGTGATTGAAATGATAGAGTGCTGTCGAGAATGACACCCAGACTCTTAACCTGAGGGGAGGGGGAAACTGAGCAGTTATTGATGATTAGGGGAAAACTGTTTACTTTGGATAGTGATGCTTTTGTACCTACGAGAAGAACCTCAGTTTTATCTCTGTTTAATTTAAGGAAATTTGTTGTAAACCAGGATTTTATTTCTGCAAAGCAGTCTGTGAGGGTAGAAGTCTGGAGGCTGGGGGACGGTTTACTGGAGACAAAGAGCTGGGTGTCATCCGCATAGCAATGAAAACTGATATTATATTTATGGAAGATATTGCCAAGGGGAAGGAGGTATATAATGAAAAGAAGGGGGCCCAGGACAGAGCCCTGGGGCACACCTGACGTAACACAGGAAGGCTGGGATATGAATGATTTAACCTGGATGACCTGAGTGTTGCCCGAAAGGTAAGATTGAAACCAATTGAGTACGATATGACGTAAACCAATGGAATATAGCCTATTGAGAAGGGTGGTGTGACAAAAGGTATCAAAGGCCGCACTCAGGTCGAGAAGGATTTTTAAGAAGAGCTGTTTCTACACTATGAAGAGGGCGGAAACCAGACTGGAACTGTTCATACAAGTTATTATAAGTTAAGTGGGGGTGAAGTTTTTTCAAGAGTTTTGGATATGAAGAGAAGATTTGAGATAGGATATAGGTTATTGAAGTTAGTTGGGTCGGCACCAGGTTTTTTGAGTATTGGAGTTATACAGCGGATTTGAGAGAAGGAGGAACCGTTCCAGTCAAAAGAGAAGAATTAATTATATTGGAGATTAGAGGAACCAGAGAAATGATACAAGCTTTGATAAGTACTGTAGGAAGGGGATCTAATTGACAGGTGCATGACTTGGCCTTGTGGATGAGATCAGAGATCTCTACAGAAGTGGAAAGATAAAAGGACGAAAAAGCATGAGTGGGTGAAGGGACAGCAGAGGAGATGTATGTTCTGGATTTTTTCAGTGAAGTAGGACATGAGAGAGTTACAGAAATCAGCGGAATGAACACTGAGAAAAAGAGTATCAGGAGCTCGCTTAATGTTTTTGAGTACAGAGAACAATGATCTGATATTTGACTGATATTTTTAATAATGTACATTTTTCAAGTCATAGCTTTAACCCAAACTGCTATAGATGGTTCAGTATACATACCTCATTGCTCCTCAAAAGTATCTGAGAATATGATATCATCGATGAATGAGGTTTTAGTTTTCAAGTTGATGTCACTTATGCACTTCATCAGTCACTGGAACATTCTGGGAGTATTAGTGACACCCTGTGGCATGTGGTTGAACTCCTAGCAAACAGACAAAATCTGTCTTTTGTGTATTGTAAGAATAAAATTATTTTCCTTAGAACCTTAGAATAAAATCACTTATGTTGGTCTCGTAAGAAGAAGATCAGGTACTTTAGGCTAATCTTAAGATTTAGCTTCTCTATTGTTCTTATACAGTGGCCATAATCACCGGAAGCAATTGGCTAACCTCCAACTGCTTCTTATCACCCTTCAGATGCTCTCTCTCTCTCTCCCTCTCTCACTCTCACAAACACACACAATCATTTCCTTCTTTCTGTTCCCTTGAAACATCTTGATATTGTAGTTACTAAATTAAAGTTTTTCTGACTACAACTGACTCTGGTCTATTGACTTGGGGTTGCTCTTTGAGCTCGTAGAGAGAACAGACTGAACAGACGGGTGGCTATTGCACTTGCGTTGAACGAGAGGCTACAGAATCTTTGCATCCATCTGATTCTTTATCTGTTTATATCTCAGTCTGATAAATAAACAGATTTCAGTCTGAGCACAGAAAACCATTTGGAGTCTATCAGTTCAGCTGAAAAGCTTCTTTTAAATGCAGCAGTGCAAATCCCTCATGATTTGCTCACTGAGTTATATATACTGTATAGTGACATCACTGTTTTTCTTGTGCACCACACAGACTAGGCGAAGAGAAAGATGACTGGCTCTCTAATCATGCCTGAATCTAGTAGCTCATGCAAGTGCTTGCACATGGCATCAACGTTCCGTGGCTTTATGGTGAGGGTTCTCTGCTTTAGTGCTATGCTATGTCTGTTATGACAAAGTCAACATTGTTTCGTCCAACATCCATGGAATTCTCTTCCATTCAGCTTGAAGTGGTGAATTGCCAGTCAAGCATTTCTTGCATTTAATCAGCTCAGACTGACGGTAGTTGCTATTAACAACCTCACTAGAAATATCATGATGAAAGGCCTACCGTTTGATGGAATGACTGTTGTATTCACTTTAATTTTTCATCAGTACTGGAAATCTGTGAGAAGGCTGGACAGGAAGTGCAAGCAGACCGTGAGTATGTGGCATCAGGCTCCATTACAGCCCGTTTGTCAGTGGTAATGCCACAGACACTGAGGGATCCCTCAGTCACAAGACTTTGACCAGCAGGAACAACATAGTAATCTAATACTGCTTTTCATTTTCTGCGTGGATCTAGTTTAAAAAATGGGCTTTTATCCATAAGGTAAGGACTTATGAAAGTTCATATACTGTTCTTTAGAGTGTTTCTCATAGACAAGATCAAGGATTTCTACTTCCAGGATCTGGACCAACTGAGTGATAACTCCGTTTGTGTTCCAAGACATTCGAGTGAAAATTGTGTTCAATTCTATGTAACCAAGATAAAGAACAAATTAATGATTTGCTGCCTCTATGAGCACTGCTTTCCAAGTATGAGAGGGTTTTTCTCATAATATGACTGTGGCACAGTTGTGACCTGAAAGCCTGTATGTACAAGACCTTCAGTGTAGAATTCAGCTGTACTTTTGGCTCTGACAAGACCCTTAGGTAACAAAAAAGTGGATCCTGTGGTGTGAATTCGTTCATGGTTTACGCTGAGCTTATTAGTAGCAGATCAACATTTGCTCCACACCTGAAGCATCCTCTGGTCTTGAAGATGGAGAATAAGAGGAACCCAAATACAACAGCTGTCTCTCTCTTAGGAGTTTTCTCTCTGAGACTACCATGGAGGGATTTGATATATATATATATATATATATACATATTTCTTTATTCACTGGAAACGGCTATTTATGATCTTTAAAGACCTGTGTACATCATACAATATAGGATCTTGGAGAAGTTCCCATTGTTATGGCAAGCAAAATAATTCACCTCATAACCAGGCTGCAGAAATGTTCCAAAGAAATTTAAATTTATTTAAGGCATGTTGTATACTCGACCACAACTGCCTGAAACTTTGGGTTTGGATCAATAAATGGAACTGTGGGCTGTCGCTTTGATTCTGGAATGTATCTTCAAATGCTTGAACTTTGATCCCTTAGTTCTCTCACTGGATCAGATTACGATACATGATGGGTCAAAAGTGCGCTTGACTCAACAAGGGGTCATATGAGTGTTGCATGAGAAACTTCTCTACTATGGCATCCATACTCTGGGGAAGTGATTCACTAAATGTTGATAGCCCATGTTTATGTGATCTTCAAAGCATTTCCCACTCTGGATATTCTCTGCAGTTCTTCAAATGAAATGTGTCATATTTTGTCAATTGTGATTTTTACACCCCAATCGAAATTTGTCCTCCACTTTTAACCCATCTGTGCAGTCAGAACACACACACACACACACACACACACACACTAGTGATTACTAGGGGGCTGTGGATCACACGTGCCCAGAGCGGTGGGCAGCCCTAGCCCGGCGCCCAGGGAGCAGTTAGGGTTAGGTGCCTTGCTCAAGGGCACCTCAGTCATGGCCTGTCTGGGAATTGAACCAACGACCCTCCGGTCACAAGACCAGTTTCCTAACCGCCAGGCCATGACTGCCCAATCTGTTGTGGTGCTACCAGTCACAGTTGACACATGGACATTCAAAAATGCTTTATACAATATTAGGTTGATTTAGGCTCATAAAACTCTTGGATAATTTGAGTTCTAGATATTTCATGGTAAGTTCGCTGTCAAATTCAACTATGACATTCCTATGATACTTAAAACTACGGTCCTTAAACAATTTATCTGATGTTGTCACATGTCCAGTTAGTTAGATCGTTAGTGATTAATAATTAATGAAATATTTAATAATGAATAAGCTTTACATTTTAACATTCTCTCTATCAACAATATCCATGATGATATCCGTGATGATCTATGTCATATAGATCTTACCTCTTGTTATTTGACTGCTGGCACACCAAGTTTTATGTAACTCCTGTCTGGTTAGACAGGTGCACTAGACCAAGTAAACTACATTCCTTTTCTAGGTGTAATACAAGTATAACAATACATTGAGACCGAAATTTTATTACAGTATAAATTGCACTCATGTGATCTGTGGTGGAAGTGGTGACCAGCACGAACTTGGGTGACAACCTTACCTGGAGTAACAACATTGGCATTCTGAAAAGCACACCAACACCTCTGCTTCCTAAGAAGGTGTGCTGATCTTGGGAACTCAACCCTGACATCCTTCTACAGATGTGTGATGGAGAGCACTGTGTGCTCCAGCATCAACGTGTGGCAGGGAACCTACACTGATGCAGAGAGGAAAGACCTGCAGAGGGTGGTAAAGAGGACCACCAGAGCCAGCCTCCCACCACGGACATCTAGACCTCCAGGTGCAAGAAGTGATCCACACCAGAACTTCCATCTCCCAGATAAAAGATGAGCTGCAGCAGTTGGAACCTGTTGCAGATGACAAAGAGACTGTTGATCCACACCCACATATAAAGAATTATGATAATTATCAAAATCATTAAAAGACAAATAAACCTTTATCTTTGATAAAATTCTTTCTTAGATGAAATAAACAATTAATTCAGTTCAACTGTTAAAGTTGAAATGTTTTAACTACTGTAGGTTAAATGACCCCAATGTACTCTTGACTCTAGTTATGCATCAGTTTTGAGAGATAATCACAATATTTAGTGTTTCTCAATGTTTTTTTATTTAAGGAGAGAGATTAAAAGCTCTCCACAAGACAGAAGTGAGGGAACACACAGCTGGCAGGTCTACCTGTCATGGGGATGCAGGAGAAATTAAGAAAACTGAACTGTATACTAAACTGTATGATGGCTCTGCCTGTACATGCTGATGGAGTGGAATAGGCTGCACATAAATTTTGGATTTGGAAGCAGCTGAACGCCTGTCACGTCTAGCTCCGCCCTCCCCGTGTCGTCTACACTAGCTCCTCCTTGTTTTCCAGTTTCCTTGGTTTCCCTTTTGTCTGTCACGCCCCTGCTGTATCTACTCACCTGTGTCTTGTTATTCCTTAGTGGTTCTGTGTATTTATTCCCCGTCGTGTCATGTGTTCCCTGTCGGTCATTGTCCTGGTTGTACGGTTTGTAAGTTCTGTTCTCCTTTGTCCTTCTCTTCTGTTGTGGTTCCTGTTAGCTTTCGTTAAGAATTTTAGGTGTTGTCTTTTCCCCCTGCGTTTCCTTTGTGTATTTTCATGTAGTATTGTTCAGCCTATGCGTTCTGTTTCCCTCGCTGTTCTTAGTAGCCTGCTCCCTTGTGTATTTATCCTTCGTATTCAGACCCCATCCCCTCGTGTTACTCATGTATGATTTGCCCAAGCTTCTGTGTTAGTTTCTGTAACATTAACCTTGTTGTTTGTTATAGGCAACTCCTGCCTGTTCCATCCATTAATGCCATTCAGCTCACGTCCTCATAGATGACTGGCCCTCGCTAGCTGTGTAACTGTTAGTCTAGATTTAATTCAATTTTAGGATTTTCTTTTAAAGATACGCTAGCTGCGAGGGTGATGGACATTCATTAACCTACTACCACCAGGACATTCAGGAAATGGTCACATGTTGCAATCAAGGTTCCTGAGGACTGTTTCAAGGCCTTGTTCTGATGGAGCCACATGGTGAGAACATAAATGAGCCAACAGAATGCATTAAAGGTTTCACTAACTTTTGTGTGGATCGTGTCATCCCCACTGACACAGTAAAGTGTTTTATAAATTACAAGCCCTGGATTGCTAAAGACATAATGACAAATGACAAAAAGAGGGAATTCACCGTTGGACACATTAAGCAGATTAACAGGGTCCTAGATTATGAGAAACTGGACAAGAGGACACTGTAAAACTGTTAATTTTGGACAACACCAAATAAATATTAAGGCAAGGCAAGGCAAGTTTATTTATATAGCACCTTTCATACACAATGGTCATTCAAAGTGCTTAAATTAAATTAAATTAAATATTTGTTGACTGAGGTGATAAAACTTGGATTTGTTGAGTTCTTCCAAATCATTTTAGCTCACAAGCTGATCAAGAGAAAGCACAATGTAATCATATATACAAAGGTGTCCATAACCTGGTTCACATTGCTTCTAGCAAGGTGTTAGAAACAGCAGATGATCTATCCTGGGAAGATTTGGTTCACCTGCTGCTCATTACCCCACCCCTTTCACAACTACTTAAGCTTCCACTTCACATTTCTGGGTTGCAAAGTATTGTTGCTATGCCACATACTGAATGGTATACCCAAGCGATTGTCTCCCAGTGTACTGACCTCTGTTCTCCTCCTAGACCTCCTTCCTGCTTAGCCCTACTGTACCTTCTGGCCTCTGTCTTCCTATCGTGACCCTGGACCGTCCTGACATCGCGTGCAGCACCCCTGTGCATTGTACTCTGAACAGAGTTTTTTGTCAATATAAGTGCTGTATATTCACTCTATTAATGAAAGCGGTTGTTCTCCGCATTTGGATCCTCGTCTGCCTGATTAATACGTTACACAAGGCTTATAAAAAGCTAAGTAGGTGGTGTGATATCCCTGGTTTTGAACAGTAACCACCTATAAATGCTCCTAGACCAAAGACCACTGTTTTGTCTGTTGAATGAAGACATAACCTCTCTCTGGAAAATAATCACAGGTATGTAAATTTCAATTCTTCTTTGACTGAATTATTATCTTAGTCTGATCTTAGTCCCCCTGGGTGCCTCCCTGGTGAGGGGCTCAGGGCCCATCCAAATTGGAAGAGACCTCAGGCAAGACCCAGGACACACTGGAGAGATTATATCTCTCAGGTGTCCTGGGAACACCTCCATATCCCCCCAGAAGAAGTGACTGGGGAGAGGGAAACCTGGACCTCTCTGCTTAGGCTACTGCTCCTGTGACTGGATAAGCGGATGAAAATGGATGGATGGATGATCATCCCATTTCTTCACTGTGTAGAGGAAATTATGAATCTAGAATTTTTTATCAACAAATATTACTAAGTTGTGATTCACATTATGGTTTCTACCTCTTCAGCAAAAACAAAATGGCTTGCTTGACTTGCGTGGTGTTGCATAGACTGTTGGTTAGTACACAGGGGAGCTCTCCCAAAGAAATGGAGGGATTTGAGAAGAGCAGTGGGGTATAGAAACAGGAGACAGAGACGAGGACATGCCTGTTGCAGTCCAGGACACTGTTACATACATGGATGGTTGTTTGTGCTTTGAGCAATAAGAGAAACAAATGGCTCTCGGTCAAGCACTTACTGAGTTCACCATGGTAATGAGTAGGGGTGACCTGCAATAGTCGCTGATTCGACTATAGTTGACTATAGGCTACCCCCTAGTCGACTATGAACGTCATAGTCGAATGTACCATTCTAACTGCATGGAGGTGCCCAAGGATGCAGCTAAGCATTAGTTGTTGCATGAAATGTCTGTTTTCGTTATATCTAACCTTTTGTCAAATAAAATAATCCTAATTTCTGTTAATAAATATTTAAAAATGATGTTTGCGCATCAACAATAGGCATCTTCCTTATTACACATTAATAAATCACACCCTGCTGTTGCACAATCCAAACGAGCGGAGCTGAACACACTACAGAATACGCGCAGCATCTGCCGAGATTATAATGGCTACTAAAAAACTTAAAGTATTTTGAAAAACAAAGATGAATCAAACAAAGTAAAGTGCAAGTTATGTCATCAACGTCTTTCATTTCGCACGACAACAACCAACATGGCGTACCATTTAAAACACGTAAGGCGAAAAAAAACGTTTGTAGTTTCAGTCGTGTTCGCGGTGCGTCTCGGTAAGTAGGCCTATAAACATTTTTTGTTGTTGTTTGCTTTTAAACCCCGTTACTTGAACCTTTCCTTGTATTTTTTTGCTGTTGTGTGGCAATTGTTTAATATTTTCAGGCAGGCATATTTTATTTAAAATATTTTTGACATTTTGCACAGTGCCTGTCTGACAGTTCGATATGCGCAATGCGCACTAACGGTTAATGTTCTCTAACGTTTCATTAAGTAAATAAATAAAAGCTGAATAAAGCCAAACTACCATGTTTAGCCTATTCATTTATCTGACTGTTTTAGGTTTTTACTTTGAAGAGGTAAAATGTCCTGAATGAGAACGGGATCCCGTTTACGGTGCTCAAATAAAATAAAAAAAATAAAATAAATAAATAAATAAAATAAACCCGATTCGACTATTAGTCGACCAAAGGGAAAAGCTGACGAATCAGATTCGACTATGAAAATCCTTAGTTGAATACACCCCTAGTAATGAGGAGGTATGATGTCAGAAGAGAGGAGTTTACACCAGCACGTCACGTAAAGCTCTGCTCACGGCTCCACAGTCACAAAGACTTTTTATTTCCAAGCAAAAACTGTGGTTACACAATAGTGACATTCAGCATCCAAATAAAATGAATTGGCACCTTGGTCATCGATCATTGAGTAGAGACAGAGTAGGCCAGTAGCTACATTCTTTGAGGAAGTGGTCAAGTATCTCTCAACAACTGAAGACAAGGGCAGTTTTATTGTTGCCATCTTGTGATTAGTCTCTACCAGCCAAGCACATGACATCTGCTAAATGCCGTAAATGTAAATTATATGGATTAAGGTGAATAATATAAACCTAATAGATTGATGGTTTAAACAACACCCATCAAAGGATTTTCTTTGTAAGACGGCTCAGGAAATTTGACGTGTCTAATGACAATATGCTACATTTTTACTGCAGTAGAACGTTTTTTGACCTTTCAATATTTATTTAGCATAGCAATACAATGATTTATGAGAGAGAAAACCTAGATGATGTACAGTATACTGTGTCTAAAATCATTAGTTGTGACCTCCCATTTGTTGCCTCTGTATAGGCTACTACTCTACATAATCTACAAATGTATGAAGATAGTTCTCACCCTGCACAGTGCCTTTTTAAACTTCTTCCTTCTGGTAAAACATTGCAGTTTTTTATGTAGAGCATCTCAGTTATGTGATGGCACCTTCTACCAACACTGTTCAACTCCACCCCGTAATTGTAAAAAAAAACCATTACCCCTCCCCAGGTGTTTTCTATAGGCTTTTTAGCACAGTTTTAATCTGCTTTTTGTGTAGTTTGATTAGTTTGTTTTTTTTTAAAGACAGTGAAGATGGCTGTTGTTTATGCTTGGGTTGCAACTGAATCAAATGCCTCTCAGTCAAGCACTGACTGATATGCCAATAAAGTATGGAAATCTGAAGTTCACCATGGTAACGAGGAAGCATAATGTCAGCACAGGCAAGCATCTCCTCTGAGACGAGACATGTTGTTGTCCATCACGTCCAAAAATCCATCACGTGTTTGACAAGCCATGCCACATGCCACACGTCTGACATGCCCATACAATCTGTAAGATATGATGTTTTAAATACGAAACAAATCTATCAGTCAAACTTAGATGAATTTGAGGAACATTCAAAATGTGACATCCCATGCCTGCCAAACAGATCAGGTTAGGAATGTGCACGTTGCAAAAATGTTCAGACCACTGCCTGAAACAGATGCATGTCTTCAGCATCTTTTCAGATTTCTATTTTCAGCCGGATGTATTTAGTCTCCTTTGGAGAAACTACACTGAAGGTCATGCCTATGTCTTGGCCTCAAAGATTCCATCTATTAGAAACATCTATTTGTAAATAATCCCAGTGAGCAGGCCCGGCAATGCTCCTTGATATTTACACTCCGCTTTGTAAACAACTTGATTTTCTTTATGATTACCCGGCTATGGAGAAACACACAAGTAAACAATTAATAACACAAACAAGACATTAACCTGTTCACCATCCTCAAAAGATTGTTTATTATTTTGCCCTTGGGCTCTCGGATGTCTTTCATGCTTAAGCACTAAAGCAAAACAGCCAAGCTAATGTGCAAATTAGAAAACAAACATCTCTGATTCAGTATGGATAACATTAGACCATAACGATTTTATACAAGATTTAATAAAGATTTTATATAGTATTCTAAATAAAATGTGAATCTTTCACATACTGTACATCTTTATTTTGGTCGCATAGTGCATTCAGCACATACTGATGTGACCTATCAGCATGCAAGTAGTATGTAGTATGTAGGCTATTTTGAACACAGCCAGCCTCCCTTCAAAAAATCACCATTAGCTTAATCAGACAACTGTGGCAGTATAATTTTAACACTTAATATAATATGATCTGACATTTATGGTAGCTTTTTTCATTTCCTAAAGTATATTGAGTAAAAATTGTTCTCTATGTTCAGGGGTGATCTTATTGACTTTTCCTACAACTGTAGTTTTACTGGCATAAAATCATCTGGGAAACATGATGAAGGAAACATGCATCTCTATAGTACACCACGCACAACACAACAGCATTTATTATTTTATAGCGCTGCATAAAAATCCACAAAATGAAGAAAGGACAAAGGTCAGGGTACAGGACCAGCCCTTAGCAACCACATAAATTGGGAAACAATTGTGAGAGAGAGAGAGGCTGTCAATTTGCTTTGCAGCAATTAAACTTGAATTTAATCCAAAAGCCAGAAGATGGGCTTCATCCAAATAAACAATAGTCCCTACACATGCCAGGTCTGTACCTGACAAATAATTCCTACAGTTATCTGGTGTTAAATCTGTGATAAAGGAATAAAGTAATGCAAGTTTATGACGTGTAGGGGAGACCGGGTATGGTTACAACACTTTTTGCTTCAGCACCTGTAACTCACTGAATTTGTGAGCTAAGTATAAGTAGGCTACTAAACAAAATACAGTCTTGATTCAGAAATTTACTTTCTCACCTCAAAATCAGTTTTTTCTCTATGGAATCTGCATGTGTGCCTGTTTACAGACTTGACATTCACCATGTGGGATCAGGGAGGAATTGGGTAAATACTGGATTGATCATTTGACTCCAATCTTATCCGTGATCGGTGGAACTGATGGTGTTACAACTCTCCCCATGTTACAACCATACCCGGTCTCCCTTACATCTGGTCATTTTTTAATGTTCAACTATCACGTTCAACCAAATAAAAAAAAAACTGGAGAATAAAAGAAGATACATGCAAATATCCCACCTCTGCTGCATTTTAATTGGGGGGCTTTATGTATGATAAATTACGTACGATATCCCGGAAATCAACTTTTATGAGAAAGCGCGAGCGAAAGGCACTTTGGCGTCGTGTCTGAGAGGCTGAGGGGGATGTTCATAACGTGAAGAGAACGGAGCTATTGCAGCTGTGCAACACGTTAAAACAAGATTAACATTATATAGCTAGCTAGCTCATTAAATGCACGTGAACTAGCTAGGTACTAAACCGATGTGTTTGGCCAATGAGACAGCGTTAGTCACTAATTCAGGATCACATTTAACAACGCTTCACTCGTTCCCTTTACCCAACAAACGCTGGAAATGTACATTTAAAAACGAACTTGCTTTGGAAGAGCATTATAGTTCTGAAGAGATTTCTGTAGAGGCTGTATTTACAACAGCCTGTCATACCAAATGGAATCTGCTCATCAGTGTCTCTTAATAGTCTTCCAATGATTCACTCCCATTGTATCCGCAATGCTCCAGTGCCCCAGTATATGTGTCTGTGGTGTGTCAATGAATTATTACTCGTTCTTTTTCTAAGAGTCATTTAGTGGCTTATTTATGTCACACTGAATTGCATACAATTTGCTCTTAGTAACTGTTTTCAATAGCATCTGGTTTCAAGAGGTTTGTGAAGTAATACAATAGGCTTTCTTCTGGGTTCTGGACTTCCATTGGAGACAGAGAACATGGGTTTTGTCAGTTTTTATCCTTGTAGTGATGGATGGTTGATAAGGATGGGTGCATCGCTCTCTTTTTTTTCTGAAAATGCCTCTAGGTCCATTTTATCTGAAACAATCAATAGGCTACATATATTGCAAAAATAATTACATTTAAAAATATTTATAGAATAGCATATACAAATAAAGCCAATACAAATGAAAAAATCCAAGTAGTTTCAAGTAGTTTATCATCAGTGCTTGTCTTTGTGTTGTATTCCCAAGTTTGCCTGTCTAGTTCGATGTTCAGGTCCATTTTCTTTCTGTCTTGTGTTTTCTTAGTTTTACTTCAGTATCTTTTAGCTTCTTAGTTAGTCCTAGCTTTGTTTTTGTTAATCATGCACCCAGGCCTCTGTTTCTGTTTGTCTTAATACGTTCAACTTCACTCGTGTCCCACCCCACCTGTCTAAGGGTGACAAAAATCGAGTAATCAAGGATGCTGCTGATGAGCTGTTCTACTGAGAATCTGTTTACAGTGTGTACAGGAGACCTTTCTCTGTGGCCCTCTTTTTTAGACACTCCTAGTGTTTTCACCAGAGAGGGTTCCATGGAGGGTTTTATATTACATAGCATACTATGTTTTCAATATTTGACCTGTCCTCATCCACTGTGAGGAGTGGATAACCTGCAGTGAAGACCTGTTTTCTGAGATGCTTCCTGGGGGGCTTTGACTCTGAGGCTGACCTGGGTATGACTCAGCTATGATCCACAGGCCTCTCCTGTACCCCATGTGGGTAGGACTGTCTGCTAGGGGCGTTTCTGGCTGTGTTGTTCCCAGCCTGGTTGACGACACCACAGCCAGTGATGAGCCTTTACCCAATGCAATGCCTCTGGAACTGCTGGCTGCCCAGTCTGTTCTATTGTCCACACCCCACTATTCTCCAATGGTTGCCCAAACATCCCTGAGGCCACATCCTATGACAAGTTTGTAGCCATCTGGTCCGTTACCCTTTTTGGAAGCACATTAATGATAAGTGGTTTTTTTTTTTCTTTTTTTTGGGGGGGGGGGCTCTGTATGTGTGACAGTGGCATAACTGTATGTTGCCCTGAAGCAACACCATGCAATAGAGCGTAAACATGCCAACAGCTGCTTTGCCACTGCAGTCAAGTGCTTTGGGAAGAATCCTACTTTTTATTTTCTCAATAGTAATATTAGGTTATCTTCATATACAGTACATTTAAGAATCTACCATTCAGTTGCTGAGATGTGCACGAAGAAGTCCAAGGGACATGGACGTTTAACATTTATTGTTGGTTGTTCTGGGAAATAGCATAAGGATAGTCAGTTAGAAAATAGTAAAACTGCAATGAGAGGGAAAAAAGCAGTCAAAAATCACCAGGGCAAACAGGAGTAGAGGTCAGAGAGCACAGGAACAACAAGTAGGAAGGCACAGAACAGGAATACAGCTTGGAGATTTGGCAAGAGTTGCTTTTATAGAGTCCAGGATAATGGTGAACAGGTGTGAAATAGTACAGCATGGCCAGTGATTAGTAGACCAGCGAGACCGATAAGTGCTGTGCTCTGGTGGGTGTAGTAGAGGGCAACTGAGGCTATAACTAATAGTTGTGAATTACGGAAATGGAATAATATTTTGGCAGATATTTGTTCAAACATCATACAGCTTGCAAGCCTCTACGACCCCAGGCATTTTTCTCAACAGTAGGCCCAAGAAAAAGGTCTTCACTGAAATTTTATGCATCCATGCATTTTATGCTGGCCATTAAGATTTTCAGTCTGACACTGACAAAAACAATTATTTCAGAGAAAAAAAAAACAAAAAACTTAATTGGAAGATAATAGACTTCTAACAACTGGACCATTTTTCTTAACACTAGAACAGCGGCTGTTTTCATCAACCACTAACGGTGGCTTGTGTCAATTGATGCTCCAATTATGCTACACACTACCATTGCACTGCAGCAGCACAAATTGTTTACATATATATTACACCCATCTTTTTAGCTCAGTGTGCTAGCAGTGTTTGTTTACAGTGCTAACATTCAGCAGCATGAGAAGCGTGGAGTCTGGACTTGGCCCAGTCAAGGGTACCGTAGGCCTATTACTCTGGTCCAGTTCATCCGCACTCACTAGCCTACTTGCTATCGCGCTGCAGCTGCAGACATTGTGACTAGTAGTAACTGCCTTATTATTATAGGCATGAAGAGAGCAGTCACAGTCGCATCATCCTGTAAAACAGCGCAAGCAGGTTACGTCTTCAATCTGCATGCTATAATCTTCACCTGCGTCAAATGACACATCTCGCTGTTCTAGGTATAGACTGCTGCATCATGCACACAACTATTGTAAATCAGCTTTTGTCTTCATTTTTCAACTAAGCATGCTAAATAAATAAAATACTTTGTATATTTGTTTGTAATACTACAAACACGTATTAAGTAGTCATGATGAAAAATTATGACGTGTGTCAATTGACGCATCCCGCTATCAGTTTGTTTGTCTGGGCTGGCTGCAGGACTGTACCGCCGGCCGCCACAGGGGGGAGCTGGCGAGCCAGCTCTCAATTAGCACAATTAGTGTCATTATAATTAGCAGTGATGACCTGCAGCTGTCCTTCCCCTTACTTAAAGAAGGCAGCTGCAAAGTCTCACTGCTGAGTTGTTTGTTGCCCTATGTGTGACGATGACGACTCCTTCGGCAAGGAGGAGACACAGATCCTTCTTCCAGCTTGCATCACTTTTAATATATATATACATATAGCGCATAAAGCGCACGGGTAACACGAAACATTCACACAGACGTGTATACTTTAGACAACGACGAGCACAGGACACTGCGCGAGCGCACATTAAATAGACAAACCACATTAGCCCCACGTGATTACGAGACGAGTCACAGGTGAGACGAATTATCACAAGACATAACCATAACCACGTAGTTCCACAGACGCAGACGATGCACGTGGACAACGTAAACACACGCCCAAAAGGGAGGGGCCAGGGTCCTCAACGTGACACTATGCTTTGCTCATGCAGTCAGCCTTCTCTTTTCGGAATCATTGCGTTGTCTGGGTATCTCGTCACCAAGCTCCTCTCTCGAGTTAATTGAGTTTGCTGCTCCTGTGCTGCTCTCAAATTTTCCTTTGTTGTTGTTTCTCTATCCAGTTTTGGTTAGTTATTTTAGAGAGGGTTTTTGTTGACCATTGTGGTCAACTAGCCAGCTACTCCCCTGGCAGTTCTCTTACTTCAGTTTTCTCTCCCGTTGCTTATTTCACCCGCATGCTACGCAGAATGCAGAGGCTTCTTGCTTCAGTGTTGGCTTGTATTTGAAAAGCCCTCATGTTTTCTCACCAACAGGGCCAAAGTAGTTTTTCTGCTGCTGTTTTCCTGCCAACCCCACAGTTCGTTTGATATAGCTATCGATTTGTTACCTGGAACCAGTCCTCCTAGAGGGTCAGCTCATTTCCTTCACGGCCCCTGACCGTAAGGTCATGGACACCTACATACCCCTGGCCGCAGACTTCATTTGGCCCTCTACCTCCCCCGCTGGTGCCAGCTTGTTCTTTGTTGGGAAGAAGGACGGAGTTTTACGGCCGTGCATTCAGAACCTCTTGTACATTAAACTGGAAAAGTCAGTTTTTCACACTGAGGAGATAATGTTTCTGGGTTGACCCAGAGCAAGCTGGCCAATGGCCCATCTCCACCTCGCTTCACCAAGTTCTGCGATTTTTGGGGTTTGTCAACTTTTACCGCCGCTTTATAAAGGGTTTCAGGGTGATGGCACCGCCACATTTCGCCCTCACCAAAATGCCGTCTGGACTGTTTGCCTGGTCTCCTGAGGCTCAAAAAGCATTTGACGACCTCAAAGACCATTTCACTTCAGCACCCGTACTCCGTATGCCCAACCCCGACCTCCCGTTCATGGTTGAAGTCGACACTTCTGACGTGGGGGTTGGGGTGGTGTTGTCGCAATGGTCCAGTACGCCCCTGAAACTCCACCCGTGTGCGTTCTTCTTCAACCGGTTAACCACCGCCGAATGACATCTACGACTTTGGGGACAAAGAGCTGCTGGCCATTAAATTGTCCTTTTAAAAAGTCTACGAAGTAAGATGACCATGTTTTGTCACCTAAAATTCATTTACTATCAAAGCATCAATATCTCACTTTCAAACAGTGTATGGAATGTTGGTAAATACCTTTATCTGCTTGCTCACGACATCTGCGTAATCCTCTCCTTTGCTGAGAACATCAAACAATTCTCAACCTATCAGTAACATTGCAGCACTGTTTTACCTAATCTGTTCTCAAATTGCAAAGCTACATCTGTTTACTTTTGAATTCCATAGTTTTTATTGGTCTGGAGGGTGGTGATTAATAGCTGTTCTAGCCACTCATTCAAGACTGAAAAGATTAACACCTTATTTGCCATGATTTGTGATTGCTTGTCTTTGGGAATGACATGTGCAACACAATAAGCCATATCGGTTGTAGATGCTAATTTAAGCTAAGCTAAATTAAGATTGACTATGTTTGGCGAGACTGAAGCAGTCATAGATTCTTTTGTTAGTGAATATTTTGATTGCATATACTTTTGTACATCATAGAAAAAGAAAAGGTTTACTTTAGCTGGAGTTTATGTTTAGTTGTTTGGGTAGAATGCTAAACGAAGGGCTATGAAGGACGTAGTTGCGTTTGTGAGTATGAATAAACCAGGGGTGCCCAACCTTTTTTAACCAAGATCTACTTTTGAAGTTGATGACATGCCGAGATCTACCAAGTCAAACACAAGGGCCGGGCGATCATTTAAACAAGGAACACCGAACACAGTTCAAATGTAGTTGTTTTTTTTATTTGCACAGGTGGAGAATAAGCAGTAAATCCAACAAATGAGGAAATTATCAAAACCTATCAAAATTAGGTTGTCAAAACAGAACAAGAATCTCACAAGAACTTCACACCATTTCTATCTCTCTTAGCCACACACACACACACACACACACACACACACCATAACTACAGAAAAGAGCAGTCAAAAAACTCCAGAAAAGGCTGGGCAGTCAAAAAACCCAAATCTAAATAAAAAAACAAGTAATTCCACAGATTAACACACACACACACACACACACACACACACACACAATAACTCTAGAAAAGATAACTTCAAAGCAGGAAGGAGGAGAAAATAAGTCCAATATTTAAGAATGCTAAACTTCACTGGGCAGTGGCACTGGCAGGGAAACCGGCAGATGGATTTAAATTAAACTGGAAAACAGATAAAAATCGGAACATACTTTTCTAAGTATATGGATATGAATATGTGTAATTCAAGATAGTAACATACTCTTCTAAGTCCAGTATATGGATATGAATAGGCCTATGTCTAATTCAAGATGAGAATAATAAAAAAATACACTTCTCTACCTTAGTGGGACTTCTGGCACCGGGAGGAGTCAGCTAGCTTCTCATAACCCGGGCAGTAGGAGCTGAGCGCCAGCTTTAAACAGGCCGCGCGTGGCAGCTTTACTCCCAACAGGTCTCGTGAACACTGCCTGCTTTGCTGCTAGCTGTCTCCTCACTTCATTTACCTTTTCGGTTCGTACAGCTGATTTCGCCGGGAAATCATTAGCATACCCAGGGTTGCCAACTCTCACACATTCGACCGTTTTCACACGCTCTCACGCCATATCTGATTCAATGAGTTACTAGTTCGCTCTGGCGCCAACCACTGGCGATCAATCGATCGCGATATAATACTTAATTTGTGTTCGACGGAGTGGCGAATTTACGTGATACTTTTTAGCTTTTTTGGCTTCCGCCATTATCTCTTCAGCTGCCGCCATTCTGGCTTCTTCGTCTTCGTGCTTTAGAGTCCCTGGTTACAACCTAGCAACCGTGGCAAATCATACCCAGCAGTCATCAGAAAAGCATAAAAGGTGTAAATAATAAAAAAAAATTTTGTATCTTATTATTATGAAAATACATACTGGCCTCTCATGAATGATTGTTTGATTAGTTTTTTTTTTTTTGTCAGAGCCTTAAATACATGGTTACATGATAACACTTCTGAAAAAAATGAAATGTGCCATATTTTGTCAATTGTGATTTTTACACCCCAATCGAAATTTGTCCTCCGCTTTTAACCCATCTGTGCAGTCAGAACACACACACACACTAGTGATTACTAGGGGGCTGTGGATCACACGTGCCCAGAGCGGTGGGCAGCCCTAGCCCGGCGCCCGGGGAGCAGTTGGGGTTAGGTGCCTTGCTCAAGGACACCTCAGTCATGGCCTGTCTGGGAATCGAACCCACGACCCTCCGGTCACAAGTCCAGTTCCCTAACCGCCAGGCCATGACTGCCCCTACTTCTCGCAATCGACTGAAACTCCGCCCGCGATCGACTGGTAGCCCGCGATCGACTGGTTGGGCACCCCTGGAATAAACAGTTGGGAATAAGAAAATGCATACTAAATATTAGAATATAAGCAATATTAGAACATTTAAGTATTCCTCAGGGTTGTTTAGCCTCTTGGCATGGTTAGCTTAGCTAGCCTCTTGGAAGCTATATCATCTTTTGGCCAATTAATAATGAAGCTATAGCTAGGTAATGAACTTTCTGTAAGATGTCCAAAATTATTATTTTGTTTTAGTAAAAAAAAAAGTTACATGCTCTTGATGTATAGTGGCCAATGTCTTTACTGTGGAGCTCTTCAGTACTTCCATGTATATGCTCAATATTGTCCATTTTGTCAAACAACATCCTGTTGAATGAGAAAAAGCGGAGCATGACAGATTTTATATCACCAGTGCACATTTACACACTTTAAATCCCCAAAATTAATATATATATATATATTTTTTTTTTTCACTTTTTTCTGTATTGGAGGCTCTCATGGATCCCAAATTATGGAAATATAAGCCTGGATGTGAATCAGTATGTTGACCCAACTGTCTACTTGAATCCTGATCATTTTGCTATATGTACACCTTGAGATAACTAGTGTTAAAGTGTATTAGAAGAAATTGTTAAAACATCGGCTCTGCACAAATTGCCACTGCACAACATGTACTGCGCCTACGAAGATAAAGTTTATTATAGACATGCAAAATGCTATGATATGTTGTGATGTCATTCACCAGAAATAGTAAACAGTAATCAAGAACGTGTAAAACATGCACTACTATGGGATGAAATTATGGAGGTTGCCTTCGAAAGGAAAACAAAGGACAGTGAGCTTGCTACAGCATGCTCAGGAGCTGGCTAGAAGGTATTCACCTACTCTGTTGAAGTTGGATTCAAAGATTTCATTGGAAAATCCATCCAGCAGCTGCTGAAGACCCTTGGTATCACTGAGCCCAAACTAAAGAAGGCATTTAGGGATGTGGCTAAGGAGGTAGGGAAAAAGGAGATTTTGGCTTAAGTTCAGAAGGCCCTGCAGGCCGCCTCTGGCTGCAGCGGCAGTATTTCATGTTGTCCTGTTGTGTTCACCCATCAGGTTTGCCCACCAGGTTCATAACAGTTGACTGCTGGTTATTTTATCCTTAATTTGGATTATGTCATGGGTTTTGTGTTGTGCACTTTGTGTTGTGCACTTTATTCATTAAATCCTCATTAAATCCTTCATTAAATAAATATTTTGCACTTCTCGACCATCATAGTTTCATGAAGGACAGTACACCTCGTGTCCAAGACTATGATCATGTGTCAAACTTGTAGTATGAAGGACATACCATTTGGACGTTCATAAAATGTCTTAAGGTCATTTAAATGTTTGACACTTGTGCAAAAAATGCCATGTAGCTAGTTGCAGTCCAGTAGGCTTGCATTGTCTCATTTCCAAGTCCTAGTGTGCAAAAAGATCAACGTGAGCACAAAATTAATGTCATTGTCAAAAGTAGACAGTAGAAAGATCAGCACCATTATTGTTATAGTCTAACTGTATTTGACCCATTTTGCTGAATGAACAGCTACATTGTTTCAAAACCAGTGAATAACATGGAGGGAAATATTTTTTCCTGAGAGGAAAGTGAATTGAAAATGAACTGAGAGATTCCCAACTGAAAACATATTTGGCCCTAGCTTTGCTTTAAAAATATTGTTTTTTCCATTTCCCCCCCTAGAGTGATGTCTGGTATTAGCTCCACTGATGTCAAACCTTCTGTTGTCAAATAAGGGGCATTGCATAATTACATAATGTGTTCAAATTATGTGTTAGATAATATATTTCAAATTATTCATAACTTCAAAAATTTGTAAAATATACTCTGCATTCCTACATAAATATGCTATTAAATGAAAAATGACACTATGTCAAGGGGCTACATAGAAGATATGTCTAAAATCGTACAGAATTTGGAGTTAATTAAATCATGTTGATGTTCCACGTTAGACAGGAAGCAATTAATGCTGTTTTATTAGCACAATACTGAGCCCTAGTCCAAAAACAGATGTAAGCAACCAGGGAGTACAAACAAAAAGTCAAAGGGTACAGCCAAATTTTAAACAACGATACAGTCCAAAATATAATCCAGTCAGGCAAAAATAAACAAACAAAAAAAAAACAGGAAGGGTTGAGATATAGGCAAGCAGGCTCAAAAAAATGCTCAAAACTCAAAAGCAAAGGCATAGCAATACTTTGCAAAAACAGAGTGGAGACGTATACATAGGGATATGATCATTGGAAACAAGTGAAAAGAATAATTAATGAGACGCAGAGCTGACAGTGACATGATTGGTGGAGCTTGGTGAAATGACAGGTGAATTGGAAGATGCAGTCCGGCCCAGGGGGCAGACATTTAACAACATAAGATAATGAACAGCAATCAAATGTAGTAACAATTAATAACAATTGAGCATCATGTGCCATGCCATAGAGCGCAAATCATCTCAAATAAGTTTCTTGAACACGACAATGAGTTCACTGTACTCAAATGGCCTCCACATTCACCAGATCTCAATCCAATAGAGCACCTTTGAGATGTGGTAGAACGGGAGATTCACATCATGGATGTGCACCCAACTAATCTGCAGCAACTGTGTGATGTTATCATGTCAATATGGACCAGACTCTCTGAGGAATGTTTCCAGTACCTTGTTGAATCTATGCCACAAAGGCAGTTCTGAAGACAAAATGGGGTCCAACCCGGTACTAGCAAGGTGTACCTAATAAAGTGGCCGATGAGTGTAGATCAGATATATTTTTATAGCTGCACATTTAACAGGAATGGTACTTCATATGTAATTTACAAAAATGTGCAATTTTTTTAGGCAGGTGTGGAAAACTGCTGGAAAATGTTTCATCCTCAGCCCATGGTTAGGAACCAGGACCCCTCTGGTTTTTTTTCATCCTCAGCCCATGGTTAGGAACCAGGACCCCTCTGGTTTTGCTGAATGCTTTGAATGCAGATCCATAAAAGGCTTAGCTCATCACTTATAACATTCTTATCTGCCTCCTTTTGTTATAAGACTTCTAGGTGTCATAAATTCTAGACTGGGGACGCATTCAATCTTCTAACAGGCTGTTCAGAACGAAGGAACCATGACCTTAAATTCCAATTATTTTCCCTTCATTAGTTGAACAAAAATTTGACCACTCCTATAGTATTTCTACCTATTAAACAAAAATATAAAAGTTGAAGTTTATGTACTTCAGGAAAGTAGGAATTAGATTGACATGTGATCAGGACACAGGGTTATTAACTGTTCCTAGGATCAAAAAGATCACAGCAGGTGGAAGAGACTTTTCTTTTAAAGCTCCACAACTGTGGAATAATCTTCCTGCCTCTATTCGGGACTCAGACACAGTCTCAATGTTTAAAACTCGATTAAAGACTCATCTGTTTAGTTTGGCCTTTGATTAATCTGTTACATATTTACTACATCTCGGATCTTTTCTCCTGGAGAGTAACATTGCAGTCGGAGCCTACAATACCAGCATCGCTGCTCCGACACGGAATGAAAGCCTGGCGGTCATCAACAGACATTTACAGTGACAATATCATAACCCAGAACATTCATTTTTACCTTTACTTAGTCTGATTGTGTGATTTGTGTGTGACTTGTGTATTTGTCTGTATTTTGTGTAATTTGTGTGTTAACGGGCCGCCCAATGGAGGATGGGTTCCCTTTTGAGTCTTGGTTCTCCCGAGGTTTCTTCCTATTCCCCACCATCATAGGGAGTTTTTCCTCGCCACTGTCGCCTTTTGGCTTGCTCATTAGGGTTCTGGACCCGTAGTATTGTTAACCTTTTAAATCCTGTAAAGCGCTTTGTGACATGTGTTGTGAAAAGCGCTATACAAATAAACTTTGATTGATTGATTGATGTGATCACTTCACCTATCATAGGATGTATTAACATTGCAAATTCTAAGACCATGATGTAGAAATTGGTGGTACATATATGATTGTCTCCCTCTTTAATTCATGGAAGACCTTACTAGAATGTCCAAAAGATCCCCCCCCATCTCCCATTGTGAACAAAGTCATATGCATGACCAAGGAATGCCTATTCCTCTGCATTTCTTATAAAAGGTCTCCTTTTATGCCACCCAGACCATTTGAAAGAAATGAACATTCTGTAGCATCCAGACATGATTGAGCCCAGCAAATCACAAGCCCAAGCATTTCTACCTATGTTACCAGTTGGGGCAGTCATGGTCCTGTGGTAGGGAACTGGTCTTGTGACTGGAGGGTCGTGGGTTCTGAGGCCATGACTGAGGTGTCCTTGAGCAAAGCACCTAATCCCAACTGCACCCCGGGTGCCGGGCTAAGGCTGCCCACCACTCTGCGCATGTGTGCACCACAGCCCCCTAGTAATCACTAGTGTGTGTTTGTGTGTGTGTGTGTTCTAATTGCACAGATGGGTAAATGCGGAGGACAAATTTCGTGAAAAATCACAATTGACAAATATAATTTCACAATATGGCACATTTCACAGTTATCGTAAGTTATTTTGTAGGGGTTATACCTACTAATCCTTTAAAGTATATATATTTAACCATTCGTTTCAATTAATAAAATCAGTCTCAAAATCACAATATTTCACTCTTAAAAGGAAAAAATGGTTTGATCTCTTAAGGATTTAAATAACTGTGATTCATTTGAAGATATTGGCAACTACCACAACCTGAATGTCAAGATAGACAACCTGTGAGAACATTTATTAAACACAAGTCAAACAATATCAGTACATTTACGGTGAATCAATGAACGTCTAACTTGTGTGTGTAGAAAGGAGGAAGAGGCAATGCGTGTGTGCACACTCTTGCACAAGCAAGAAGGAAGCTGGAAGAGCAAAAGAAGAATTACATGCAAAGAAAATTACATGGTGTCAAGTTCGAACAGGAAAGCAATGTGGCCCTATGTTAATAACCAGTGATGTCAGTAACGCGTGATGTCATCTTACCGATTTTTTCAGTAACGAGTTACTATTTCCAGTCCAGTAATCAGATTAAAGTATTAAAGTTACTTATCCAAGTAACTGTGCATTACTATTTTTATTTTATTATATTATATTATATATATACAGTGATGTCACTCTAATCTTACCACTTTTTTCGGTAACGAGTAATATAACGCGCTACTATTTCCAGTCCAGTAATCAGATTAAAGTTACTTATCCAAATAACTGTGCGTTACTATTTATATTTTCCCTAGTAAAATATAGTTTTGCTTTCTTCTTGGCTCAGTTCTACTTTTGCGTCTGACCGTAGCGCTCGAATCCGCACGCTGCGCGCGACCCTGTGAGAGCGCGAGCACGTTTTACATGTCATTCTTTGCTGTGTCCTCCCGTAACGATATGTGATAGTATAAAGAAACACACCTCAAAAACAGGGGAAGGAACATTTACCTGATGAATTTTAATGTTGCTTTGTGTTCCACGTTTGAAAAGTGCTGGAATTTTGACTAACGTCGCCTACTTTAAAATGCTTGAAATTGTAATGGTATTTCGTTTCACAAGCTGTCTGACTGAACTGGGGTGGGTTTCCCGAAACGTTCGTAGCTTCATACGAGGTTACGAAGTACTTGGCGCTACGAACGTTTTGGGAAACCCACCCCAGTTCGCTTGTATTACGTTTACAAATAAATTTACAAATAATACCGCGCAGCTACACAAACGTAATGTCAGGAGATACTGTAGCGACTCCTACTCCTCACGGCGAGTCTTGCCCTTTAAGTGACACTGGGGGGCGGAGCCTGCGCGCGCCAGGGTTGCGTTATCAATAAAGTTTCCCTCCTCGGGATTTTTGGATTAAGCAGTTTCTGCCTCGGTTACCGAACCTGCTTCAATACATTGTTACTGTTAAAAATGCACTTCCAATAAAGTGAGTATTGGAAAAATTTATTTTGCTGCTGAATGTAACTACTAAAGTAACTTGTAATCTAACGTAGTTACTTTTAAAATCAAGTAATATGTAACGTAACTAAGTTACTTTTAAAAGGAGTAATCAGTAATCAGTAATCGGATTACTTTCTCAAGGTAACTTAGCCATATATATATTGTTGCTTGCTTCTGACCGTGGCTCTCGACTCTGCACGCTGTGCGCGAATCTGTGAGAACGCGAGCGCATATTTTACACATCATTGTTTGTAGTGTCTCCGTAACGATATGTGGTAGTGTAAAGAAATACCCCTCAAAAACTGGGGAAGGAACATTTACCTGACAAAATTTAATGTTGCATTGTGTTCCAGGTTTGAAAAGTGCTTGAATTTTGACTAAAGTACTATTTTGACTAAAGTACTATAATAAAATGTTTGAACTTGTAATTGTATTTCGTTTCACAAAAAAATAGCGGTCTGATTGAATAGTTTGCATGTATTACGTTTACAAATACATTTACAAATAATACCACACAGCAAACACAAACGTAATGTCAGGAGATACATTGTTACTGTTAAAAAATGCACTTCCAATAAAGTGAGTATTAGAAAGACAAATTTTCCTGCTGAATGTAACTACTAAAGTAACTTGTAATCTAATGTAGTTACTTTTAAAATCAAGTAATCAGTATCTAAACATTGAACTCCAAACCCAAATACATAGAACATTTTATAGTGTTTAACCATCCTAGTTAAAACTGTACTATATAACTATGCTCTTTTGATAAACTATGCCCAGGTATGTCCAGGCCAGGTAAACACGTGTGCTGATTTTGGGTGATTCGTCTGGAATTAGAAGGGAATTTCCAACTTATGGTTCCTCATTGATAAAATCTGAAAACTGTACCGTCAATACCATCAGCCAATAGCATTCACTGAAAGAAACTCCCATGAGCCCACCCCAAAGTGCCAAACCCGCCCATGGCTCCGCCCCTATCATAAAATCGAAAAGGAAAAAAAAAACACTGGAGCATGGAAAAAGACAGTTGGAGCCCGCGCACTAACACAGACTTGCCCGAAATTCGGTTTTCTGTGCCTGCGACTTTCTCATTTATACTCACGAGTTGGATATTCATATTCGCAAAATGTTTTAATGTGCACGTTTATGTTTTTCGCCCTGTGTTTTTGCGCCCCCTAGTCTTGGCATGGAAATGACTCCATAAAAGTCCAGGAATATGAATTTTGTTCACAGATTAACAAAACGTAATTGATCACCTTTGCAAGATTGATTTAAAATTATTGCATGAATCTGTTGCCACTGTAACATTGATCAGATGTTTGTTTACATCCCTAGTATTACTTGGATTAGCCTAGTTAATTAGGAAACACGATTTTCAGCTGTTTCCTGTTAATCGTCCAAGCGTTTGTGTGCTCAAGAGATACCAGAGGTGACAGTCTAGAGAAAATCAGAGAGCACAATGTTCTGCTGATCAAGGTATTAAACACATTAATTCCTCTACACATGCCCTAATTTTTCCATTGAAGCTAACCTGCTCTGATTCCGATGGGGCCACCTGCTGGAATTGTTTGGAACCTACAATTTTACCATTTAATATATAGCTAAAAATTCAGTTCATTCTTCCTCTCAGGCAGCGTCCTCACTCAGTTAGTTCACCCTCAGATTTGCTAGATAAAAGTCGCTACAACAGCATCAATTCCAGGGAGTTGATGGCACCTTTGGAGTTTCAAGTTTTGAAGGGAAGTTTCCTTGGTCAACCACTGTCTACACTCAGTATTACATGTTTCTTTGTCATTTTTCAAAAGGGATTTGACGTTACATTCTAAAAGTAGTGGATGTTCTAGACCATGTGACCTGGGGGGAGGGAAGGGGGGCCAATAGGTCTGGGACCAATAGGTCTGTTAAAGGGTCCGGGAAGGTCTGAAAATTTTAGCCTAATTCATTAAAAATAGCGTCAAAATTGCCAAGTTGCCAATACTGCTGCTGCTTTATCACCATTCGCAAAATGATGCACACTTCACCACCCCCATACACACACACACACACACACACACACACACACCTGCCTAAAATATTTGCATAGTACTAATTACTAAAACTATGGCTCAACTTTATCAAATGTTACTGATATAGTTCTTATAATATAAAGATTGTTAGCATATTGTTAACATTTTAATTCTGTGATGTTGGTTTTAAAACGGATACAACAAAGGTATGTTGTATGAGAGAGATGTTACCAGAGTAAACATTTTTCCATTGAAACCTATGGGGAGATTCTATGTTGGTGTTTTAGAAAACACTCATGCTATAAAATGTAGTATTGTTTGTTTTGTTAGTTTTAATTTGTTCTCATGGGCATGTTTCATTCACCCACACAGTGCTTTCTTCAGCTCTCCCTTGAGATTAAGTTTCCTTGGTCAGAGGTCTAGGTCTAGGTCTTATCATACACAATAGCAAAATGTGCAAAATGTGTGGCCAAGCAACAGAGAAACAACGGAATGAAAAAAGAGAGAGTTGAAACTCAGCAAGAGGTATTTTAATTTGCTAGACGGGAACACTATAGTGGTTAAGAAGGTTCCAAATCACAAACATATGCGATAATAACAAGGGTCTGTTTAACGTCTTTATCGCCAGACATGACCAGGATGAAACGCCAGCATGGTTCAGCAGTGCTGCAGTCCAAATGAGATACAAAATGATTATGTAAAAAAAGATTGTGTATAATGCTTAACAGTATGGATATTGTGTGTTTCTACAGTTACATATTTTACTTTAGAGCCTGTTCTGAAGTATTTTTGAAAGATTGAGTCTTATGATTAGCTGTGCATTTCAGTTTTATGGGAGTAACAGTCATGGAATATAGGTGCAAAAAGTTGGATCAGGAAATGAAAAGATGACCAGATTTGTTTGTTGTTATAGGTTAAATCCTAAAGAAAGCTTATTTCTATCAGAAAGAGGTAAAGAGGATCAGAAAGAGGATCTCAGCCCATAGGGAGTTGTGGAATCAGAGTCTAGGCAGCTTTAGCCTTCAGAAAAGACACAGAAGAAGCTGGGAAAGGTGACTTTTAATGCTCATCTGAGATGAGTCGTGCAGTTTCTCTTGTGATTCTTAAGGTCATGCTTTGCATAGAGTGGTTTGCTCCTTTATCAGCTTGCAGTGGTGCAGTGGTGACCAACTGTGGAGATGTGCTTTCCCATGAGTTCGGATTGAAGAAACAGTTCACATGACACTTGAAGCATTAAAAACTTTACTCTCCATTGGCCTGATCTGTCTTACTTCAAATAGCTATCCAGTGGCTGGTGGGGGGTTTTAAACTATGTTTTGCTTGGAACATTTACTTGGAATGCCTGCTGTTTTTTCAGTGCTTGCAATTTTGCTCACATAAAGTTGAATTATTTGGATTGTTGTCGGGCCTGCTTGGGAGAGAAATCATGCACAATAAAAGGACAGAACTAATGTGATTAATTTTTATTATTTGGTGTTTAAGTGGAGACAAATGAGGTTAATTGGTGAATTAGAGAACACATGATTTCTTGACATACAGTAAACTGGGAGCAAAAAGTGGATCAGGAATTGACCAGATTTGCTTGTGTGCACATTGTCATAAAGAAAAATGTCTATCTGTTATGGGAGACTTTAATGCTGTAATAGCAGACATCCATTCCCATTTATTGACTTGGGCACTTTTTCTTAGGCCTGTTTCCCAAAAGTATCATAGTGTTAAGGTTATCTAGTGTCCTACTCACTCTACCACTGAAAGATAATTATGCCTTTTAGAATCCTGCCCGGGCCCTAACACAGCCATACCATTTGAAAAGAGAAGTACATTCATAGAGATAGAGGTGCATTTTTTTTCCCCCCTGGATATTCAATGAGTAATGTCAAGCCCTAGATTCAATAATGTAAAATTACTTAATTGATTCATATGTGATGCAACAGGCCTCTGTGAAACCACCAGAGTGAAACATCAGTTGCTTCATTATATAATAGTGTCTAGTTAGTGAATGTGGCACAACAGGCCTGTTTTTGGCAGCCGTTAAACCTGTGTGTCTGTTTGCTAAGCCTCCTGCATGACACTGGCATTCAAACAATACTATACTGCACATGCAGATATAAAACTTATATAACGCACTACTTTATGAGTGGAACTTTATGACCTGAACATTGTTTTATGGGATCTTTGTGTCCATCTGGTCACGAAGAGAATGTTTCATAGAAGCTGAAATTGGATTGCCCAAGTTAACAGAGAACTTAATCAAGATCATGCTGTCACAGAGTTCACAATGTTCATATTTTGATAGCATGTTAAACGTGCAGGTCTTTAAAGGATCTTATGAGTGATGTATTTTGATATTTAATGAGAGCCATAAAGAAGTGACACAAATGTGCATGTAATAAGGTGATCCTTTTTTAAACCCAATGGTTGATTAGAATCATTTTGTAAAACATTATTCTCATATTTGGATTATTTTTCTTTTTATCTTGGGCAAAATGTTTGGTGAACCAAAATCATACAGAAGCTAATTTTGTTTAAACTAAAATCCAACTCGAAATCAGATTCAGAACAGTGAACACTTCCAGAGTAAAGTAAATCTGAACAACCAAAGTAAATGAGGCAGCAGTTGGACTGAGCTAGCAGTTATGAGTTTTTTGGCCTTCATCATGAGGTTTAATGGCATTACCAGACTGATGAAGCTTCATTTTTCTCTTTACTCTAGAAATGTCTTACGTTAGCTAGGTTTCACCATAACAAAAAAAAATGTCTGGGCTAACATTTTGAAAACACATTCCTCATTGCTCCTTCATAGTTTCCAGATATTTTCACATATAAATAAGGAAATATAACAGGTTGTAATGAAAAGAATGTTTGTCCAACATTACTTTCAGACTTTCAGTAAGATATGGTTTATACGAAAAACTTTCGTACTGCCATTTGAGGCAGAACATCAAAGAAATATGTATATTTGAAAATGGGGGTAATTTCTGATCTTTTACAGGCCATTTACCATTCTGAGCTTACTAGCTTACTTTCAACACAGTGGCAGTCCATCATGGTTCAGGCATGAGCAGACTGGACTAGAGGCTCAGAGTGGTACACATGACTAAAGACATCAAAGGGCCAGAGTGAAGTATGTGTGGGCATGTCTGAACTATATATGTATATACATTTGATGATGGGGTGGGTGGAGAGAGGACAATGGAAGCAGTTCAGAATGAGAAAAGAGAAGGTGACATGAAAGACAAATAGGAAAATTATTTGCACAATTAATTATTTGCACAATTTCATATTGCTTCAAGAAGAAATAAATGAGGGGAAGGATAAGTACCTAATTAACAACATTTAAAATAAATGAAAGCATAAATTACTTAATATTACTTTGGTAGGGGTGTGAGAGTATGTGTGCAGTCTGATTTAACCTTTTGTGTGGACAATGTCAGCATATTTGCTAAATAGGTTAACAGAACACTGGCTAAAAACCACCAGTGTACAGCCTCAGAATTGAGGCATCAGTGACACAGTTTCAACAGAAATGGTGTGTCAGAAAAGCTGGAATTCTTGACAGGACTGTGGAGTTTTGAAAGTGCTTGTACGTAAGGCCACTGGCAGAACTAAACAGTGAGGATTTATGGGAAGTTCCAGAGTGCAGAGTTCCAGATTCAAGATGGGAAAATACTGTCCTTTCTCACTATTAGGTACTTAATAGTGTTATATATTTGCTGTTATGTCTGATCCCAATATACTCCTAGCAGAACAACCTTGAAGTGGAACTATTTTGGTTGTCGTCAGTTGGTTGCTGTAGGATACAGCTGGATTGCATGGGTTGAATCATATTTTAAAGCATTTATACTTTCTACACAAGAGTGAAATACCTTTTTAAATGTTTTTGTTATGTCTGGCCTAGTGGCATATTTATTACTTGCGAATTTGTGACATTTAATAAAGAGCTTCAGAGCATCTTCATCACAATTTACAGAATTTAAAAAAGTAAACTTCAACAGTATCAAAATAGAAAAGTGTACCGGGGAATGACAGTGAGAGGAACGCAAATGGTAAAAAGAGTGAGATTTATTATGGGCATATTCAGAATCAGGATTGGTAAGACAGTCTAGGGTCATATAGCATCAAACTTGCACCTCCAACTTGTCATGGAGACCACTGTGTAGGAGTGCACACTGTGGCAAGGTGAATAAATCAGGATGTGTTATTTACCCAGGCAGTCCTTTAGGACCTCATCTGTGAATTCCTGAAACGCATTGACCCAGGGCCCTCTGTAGTTCTCTGTAGGAAAGCCCAGTATTCATAGTTGCAGGAGATTGTACTCAGAGCAGTTCCACTCATCAGACGGACAACTCATTACTCTCCTTAATATTTATGAGGTTATAGGTACTGTGTTGATCAAGCTTTAAGTATTTTGCCCCCCACTCCTGCTCCAAAGCAGCCAGATGTAGTCCATAAGGTTGCCTGCTGCTTCAGAGTCTATTGAGGCTGGACCAATGGAACATTGTGCATGATCTTGACACAAAGACTGAACATAGAAGTGAAGTTGCTCTTTCTTTCTATTGGTCATGGTTGTGGGTAGATGGAGCTGTGGGGTTAATTGTGGATTGCTTCGTCCCATCCTCATGGGGCAGGTGAGGCACCAAAAATCTTGCGAGTTCAAAAATCCAGGCGATACTTTTGTGCTCCGGGAGGTGATCATATTTGAGAGCAAGCAGGGTGATGCCACTGAGTGTGATATCTTCCTGCCTGGAGATGAGTTTGGCTTCTACTCCTTAGTCCCTCCACAAATGCATCCATGAGCAGAGCCTCATTTCAGGCAGCAGCCAGCATGTTGAGTTCCACCGGTTATTGAATGGGAACCCTGCCTGAGGCGGAGGAGAACTCGACCACACACCCAACCCCTCGTAGGATGGTGAAAAGCAATCCCAGATGAAGTGTGTGTGTGTGTGTGTGTGTGTGTGTGTGTGTGTGTGCACTTGTACATGGTGAAAAATCAGGACAAATACAAGAATACACACCAACGACTTCAGGACGTGTTACAACTTCAGGACGTAAATTGACGTCCTAATTTTTCAAAGTTCTTTTTTTATTCTTATTATGTTCTATTACCTCTAAAATGGCTCCTGAGCAAAAAAAAAAATTGTCCTAAATTTTCACCAAAAACGGACAAAATCTGTGTAAGTGTATTGCACTTTTGCTCAAAGTGTGTACACGCCAACTAGAGGCCATCTGAGGAACTGCACAAATACTTTTTTTTTTTTTTTCCATAACCCAAAACTATGACTAGCCATTTGTGTGTTGGTATATATATATATATACAGTCTTCCGAAAGTATTCATACCCCTGGCAAATTTTGACTTAAATTTACTTTTATTTAACCAGAATTTAAAAAATTGTTTGTAGAAGAAAAATTGGCTAAAAATTGTTTGTAGAAGAATTAATTCACTCATACCAGGGTAAGGTGACACCAGCTAGCACTAGCGAGGTAACTAACTCACTATTATTTAACGTATAGCTAGTTCCATTAGTCATCCTACGGAGTGGTAAAACAGTCTTATTATGATATATATTATAATATTATGAATATTACTGACAGCTTTAGTTAACAATATCTAGCTAGGTTAGCAAGCCAAGTAACGTCAGCTATTGATTGTTTGGTTTACATCAGTATCAGTAAAGTTCATGACACACACCAAGTTATTAAGTGTTGTTTATTCAGTGTCCAACATAGTCGACAGCAAAGTGATGGTCAGAGCTAGATGCTAGCGGATCAGAGCTGGTTTCAGTGGAACAGTTGCAGTCCGCATTTGAAAGAGCAAGCTCTCGGCTGGGAGTACACGTTCGTCCAACCCGTCGAGAGCTTGCTCTTTTCTAGCTAGATGCTAGCGGAATCGGGGCTAGATGCTAGCGGATCGGAGCTAGATGCTACCGCAAATGCTCAAATCTTCCACAACCTCCGCCTCTGGTGGACGAACGTGTACTCCCAGCAGAGAGCTTGATCTTTCAAATGCGGACAGCAACTGTTCCAATTAAACTTTTAGTCGCGAGCTTCCTATTATGTAGTCTGCAGCAGTGAAATGCTGGCTACACACAAATATGCTCCGTATCACATAAGCCCTATCCGGACGGGATTAGTTTCTCAGGGGGTCCTGGGGTAATTTTCTCTTTTACGGGGGGTCCTCTGTGATTTTAATCCCGTCCGGAACGAGCATGTCCGTGTTTTTCTCAGACGTCCTCAGAGAAAATTACAGGCGGAATTACCTACTGTTTTTCGCTGTACTCCGTGGTCGTCTGGTAATTTTAGTCCCGTCCGGATCCACATGTCTGAGTTTATACATGCAGACATCACCTCGCGTTTAATAAAACAGCTATATGTCCACTGCCACGCACCGTAGTTACACGTTGGGCGCGCGTTTTCACGGAGATCCACGTAAAGACAGCGGCGAGCGAAAATGGATTTACTGGATTTTTTAATGGATTTATTTTATTTTATTTAACGGATTTATTTAGCTATTTACATTCATTAGCGATTTTTTATAATGTGTTTTCTGTATTGGTTTAACAAAATAGCTTAACTTAAACGGAGATCTTAAATGCTGAACTGAACAGTAGTAAAGTTAAAAAGGAATCATCAGAGTTGGCAGTGTGACATTATTAAACATGCTATCACGTGACAAGGCGATGTCATGTGACCGAGAAAGCCAAAAACTCACGGGTCCTCCTGTTTTTTCAATTGCTGTCCGGATGCAAGAGTTTTATCACTGAGTACAAGGGTGAAATATTTTTCACAGACGTCCCCCTGAAAAACGAATCCCGTCCGGATAGGGCTAAAGTTTTCCCCTTCATCTCTCCTAATTGCACAAACCCATTTTCTTTTTTTGCTCGTCGTCAGCCGGAAAACCATGTAAACTGATATACGGATGTTTTTACTTCGAGGTACTCTGCAAAAGCTCTTGTTAATGTGTAACAGAAGTAACTTTACCCTGCGACGAGAGCTTCCGGAAGAAAAAATGCGGTGTGAAAAGGGCCTATTGGATTCAAGTCAGGACTCTGGCTGGGCCACTGCAAAACATGATTGTTTTTGTCTGCTATCCATTTCTTCACCACTTTTGCTGTGTGTTTTGGGTCATTGTCGTGCTGAAATGTCCACTGGTTCCCAAGGCCCAGGGGCGGACTGGCATGCATTACTACCAGGGATTTCCCCGGTGGGCCAATGGGTTAGTGGGCCGCCGGTGGTTTAACTCAGCCCGTGGAGGAGCCATTGCGGCGCACTGCGGCCCTGCAGTTTAACGCTGCTGTTTAACGGTGTTATATAATTTCTGGTTAAATAAAAGTACATTTAAGTCAAAATTTGCCAGGGGTATGAATACTTTTGGGCATGACTGTGTATAAATAAATATATATATATATATATATATATATATATATATATGTATTTATATATACACATACATACACACACACATATATATATATATATATATATATATATATATATATATATATATATATATATATATATATATATATATATATATATAATATATACACTGCTAAAACAAATAAAGGGAACACTTAAACAAAACAACGTGTGGCTGTTGTGAAGATCACCACACATTCAGAAGTGTGGTGAACATTCATAACATTCAGGAACAATGTTATCCCTGAAGGTCAACAATTGCTGTATGGTCCAGCTAACTGAGTTTGGTGTACAATAGACAACATTAATGAACAAAAACAAACACCACACTGAGGAATGCATCATTATAGCTGCCATCCTTGGTGCCATCTTGAAGAAGCAGAGTATAGTATGCTTTATAGTTATCTAAAGATATATATATATATATATATATATATATATATATATATATATATATATATATATATATATATAATACACATATGTATGTATATATACACATACATACATACACACTCATATATATATATATATATATATATATATATATATATATATACTGCTCAAAAAAATAAAGGGAACACTTAAACAACACAATGTAACTTCAAGTCATCCACACTTCGTGTTCAGATAGGAAGCAACACTGATTGTGAATCAATTTCAACTGCTCTTGTGCAAATGGAACAGACAACAGATAGAAATGAGAGATTTTCAACTGATTTCAAAGATTTTTATTAATTGAGATCTAGGATGTGTTATTTTAGTGTTCCCTTTATTTTTTTGAGCAGTATATATATATGAAATGAATTAAATGTGCCATATTTTGTCAATTGTGATTTTTTTACACCCCAATCGAAATTTGTCCTCCGCTTTTAGCAGTGTTAAATCAGAAGAGTTATTTTTTCAAATGTCTTAGCCACGGCTGTGTCCCCTATTACGGTGAAGGACAGAGTACTAACATATTCCTATAGGAAATGCCTGTTACATTGGCAGCCAGTACTGACCTCTACATTTTGTGCTTGACCTTTGTGACCCGGGCCTGAAAATAAGCCCCTTTTCGACTCACATTTGGCCCCCTTTGGGCACAGGAATCTGGAACTTAATGTACTCCATCAGGGGGCCGGGGGGACGGATGCTCCTGAGCCACCTGTGGCTACGCCCAACCGTCGTCCCGTAGCACCCCCTCAGTGTTCTCACCATAGTTAACATTGTCTACAGCTGAAACTTGAAAAGTTTGCCACGCCAAAACCGTGTGAACTAGGGCTTTACGGCTTCGATATTTTCATCCTAGAGTGGGGCAGATCGAGACTCTATAGTTTGGTGTGGCTATGTGCTACGGTTGGCCGGCGCGAACCCTCATCACCACGCAGAAGGCCATCGGTAATGCTAGGCCAAACGTTGAGCCCCTTTTCACACACTCCTAAATCTTTGGACAGCCTTCCCAGAAGAGTTGAAGATGTTCTAGCTGCAAAGGATGAACCAATGTCTTATTGAACAAATATGGAATAGTAATGGGATGTCACTTAGGGCGTACTCACACTAGGCTCTGTGATCCGGGCCCGGGCACGGTTGCCTGCCGAAGCACGGTTCGTTTGGCTAGTGTGAGCGCTCCAACCGTGCCCGGGCCCGGATCAGTTAACCGTGCTCGGGCCCGCTTGAAGAGGTGGGCCAGGGCACGATTCATGTGGACTCGGGCACGGTTCGCTTCTAGTGTGAGCGCTATCCGTGCCCGGGCCCGCTTGGTGCCTCGTCTGATTGGTTCATTTTGCTGGAGCTCAAACATGACGTCAGTGATGCAACGCTCACGTTAAACAGTCATAGCGGCAAAGCGATTAGCAGACAATCGTTGTGTTAAATTATCGATAAATCTGTGCTTGCACCGTGTTTCTGCACTCCCAAACGACTCCAAAAATACAATAAAAAGAGAATCGTGAACTCCATAGTGTTGTGCGAGCGCGCTTTTTTTCCAAATAAAGCGGCGTTGTGATGACGTAAGCGTGCTCGGGCCGGGTTGCTGAAGCGAGTGTGAGTGCAGGCCAGCGGGGGAGTGGGAAGGGGGGATAACCGGGCCCCAGCACGGAACGAGCAAACCGTGCCTAGTGTGAGTACGCCCTTAAGCTCATATGTGAGTCAAGGAAGGTGAACAAATACTTTTGGCAATATAGTGTAAAGTGAATATACAGTAATGGTTAACAAGTAATTGATAATCAGTACAACATATGATTTTTCTGTTATATATAGCAGATACTGTGTAAGGTTAATCAACTCTGAGAGAGTCAGATCTGTTAACCCAAATATCTGCTATATAAAACAGACTATTAAAGTAAAGATGCACTAGCGCGCACTCACACTAGGGCCATTTGAACCGTGCTGTGCCTGGTACGATTGGGGAGAGGTCCGAATCCCCAGCCGGCCTGCACTCTCACCTGCACAATTGGTCTGTGCCGTGGCCCGGGTATGACTCAAGATGAGGAGAGCATGAAGTTAACAGTACAGTAGTGTCACTACACCAACACTTGTTGATATAGAAGCAGATTACTCCTCCCCTGCTCTTTCCAATCTTTCCGCTCTCAGCAACTGGAAGGCTGGGACGTGCAGCGTGCTGTGTGGGGTCAGCTCAGACAGCCAAGTGGAGGTTGGTTGGTTTGGAGGTTGGAGATTAATAATGACAGTAAAGGTGTGTGAAGTCCACGTTGCCTCAGATGCACAAGCATGCCGGCAAGTCTGCCTCTCTCTTCCCGTGTGGCTGTTGTGAAGATCACCACACATTCAGAAGTGTGGTGAACATTCATAACATTCAGGAACAATGTTATCCCTGAAGGTCAACAATTGCTGTATGGTCCAGCTAACTGAGTTTGGTGTACAATAGACAACATTAATGAACAAAAACAAACACCACACAGAGGAATGCATCATTATAGCTGCCATCCTTGGTGCCATCTTGAAGAAGCAGAGTATAGTATGCTTTATAGTTATCTAAAGTTATATATATATATATATATATATATATATATATATATATATATATATATATATATATATATACTGCTCAAAAAAATAAAGGGAACACTTAAACAACACAATGTAACTTCAAGTCATCCACACTTCATGTTCAGATAGGAAGCAACACTGATTGTGAATCAATTTCAACTGCTCTTGTGCAAATGGAACAGACAACAGGTAGAAATGAGAGATTTTCAACTGATTTCAAAGATTTTTATTAATTGAGATCTAGGATGTGTTATTTTAGTGTTCCCTTTATTTTTTTGAGCAGTATATATATATGAAATGAATTAAATGTGCCATATTTTGTCAATTGTGATTTTTTTACACCCCAATCGAAATTTGTCCTCCGCTTTTAGCAGTGTTAAATCAGAAGAGTTATTTTTTCAAATGTCTTAGCCACGGCTGTGTCCCCTATTACGGTGAAGGACAGAGTACTAACATATTCCTATAGGAAATGCCTGTTACATTGGCAGCCAGTACTGACCTCTACATTTTGTGCTTGACCTTTGTGACCCGGGCCTGAAAATAAGCCCCTTTTCGACTCACATTTGGCCCCCTTTGGGCACAGGAATCTGGAACTTGATGTACTCCATCAGGGGGCCGGGGGGACGGATGCTCCTGAGCCACCTGTGGCTACGCCCAACCGTCGTCCCGTAGCACCCCCTCAGTGTTCTCACCATAGTTAACATTGTCTACAGCTGAAACTTGAAAAGTTTGCCACGCCAAAACCGTGTGAACTAGGGCTTTACGGCTTCGATATTTTCATCCTAGAGTGGGGCAGATCGAGACTCTATAGTTTGGTGTGGCTATGTGCTACGGTTGGCCGGCGCGAACCCTCATCACCACGCAGAAGGCCATCGGTAATGCTAGGCCAAACGTTGAGCCCCGTTTCACACACTCCTAAATCTTTGGACAGCCTTCCCAGAAGAGTTGAAGATGTTCTAGCTGCAAAGGATGAACCAATGTCTTATTGAACAAATATGGAATAGTAATGGGATGTCACTTAGGGCGTACTCACACTAGGCTCTGTGATCCGGGCCCGGGCACGGTTGCCTGCCGAAGCACGGTTCGTTTGGCTAGTGTGAGCGCTCCAACCGTGCCCGGGCCCGGATCAGTTAACCGTGCTCGGGCCCGCTTGAAGAGGTGGGCCAGGGCACGATTCATGTGGACTCGGGCACGGTTCGCTTCTAGTGTGAGCGCTATCCGTGCCCGGGCCCGCTTGGTGCCTCGCCTGATTGGTTCATTTCGCTGGAGCTCAAACATGACGTCAGTGATGCAACGCTCACGTTAAACAGTCATAGCGGCAAAGCGATTAGCAGACAATCGTTGTGTTAAATTATCGATAAATCTGTGCTTGCACCGTGTTTCTGCACTCCCAAACGACTCCAAAAATACAATAAAAAGAGAATCGTGAACTCCATAGTGTTGTGCGAGCGCGCTTTTTTTCCAAATAAAGCGGCGTTGTGATGACGTAAGCGTGCTCGGGCCGGGTTGCTGAAGCGAGTGTGAGTGCAGGCCAGAGGGGGAGTGGGGAGGGGGGATAACCGGGCCCCAGCACGGAACCAGCAAACCGTGCCTAGTGTGAGTACGCCCTTAAGCTCATATGTGAGTCAAGGAAGGTGAACAAATACTTTTGGCAATATAGTGTAAAGTGAATATACAGTAATGGTTAACAAGTAATTGATAATCAGTACAACATATGATTTTTCTGTTATATATAGCAGATACTGTGTAAGGTTAATCAACTCTGAGAGAGTCAGATCTGTTAACCCAAATATCTGCTATATAAAACAGACTATTAAAGTAAAGATGCACTAGCGCGCACTCACACTAGGGCCATTCGAACCGTGCTGTGCCTGGTACGATTGGGGAGAGGTCCGAATCCCCAGCCGGCCTGCACTCTCACCTGCACAATTGGTCTGTGCCGTGGCCCGGGTATGACTCAAGATGAGGAGAGCATGAAGTTAACAGTACAGTAGTGTCACTACACCAACACTTGTTGATATAGAAGCAGATTACTCCTCCCCTGCTCTTTCCATTCTTTCCGCTCTCAGCAACTGGAAGGCTGGGACGTGCAGCGTGCTGTGTGGGGTCAGCTCAGACAGCCAAGTGGAGGTTGGTTGGTTTGGAGGTTGGAGATTAATAATGACAGTAAAGGTGTGTGAAGTCCACGTTGCCTCAGATGCACAAGCATGCCGGCAAGTCTGCCTCTCTCTTCCCGTGTGGCTGTTGTGAAGATCACCACACATTCAGAAGTGTGGTGAACATTCATAACATTCAGGAACAATGTTATCCCTGAAGGTCAACAATTGCTGTATGGTCCAGCTAACTGAGTTTGGTATACAATAGACAACATTAATGAACAAAAACAAACACCACACAGAGGAATGCATCATTATAGCTGCCATCCTTGGTGCCATCTTGAAGAAGCAGAGTATAGTATGCTTTATAGTTATCTAAAGTTATATATATATATATATATATATATATATATATATATATATATATATATATATATACTGCTCAAAAAAATAAAGGGAACACTTAAACAACACAATGTAACTTCAAGTCATCCACACTTCATGTTCAGATAGGAAGCAACACTGATTGTGAATCAATTTCAACTGCTCTTGTGCAAATGGAACAGACAACAGGTAGAAATGAGAGATTTTCAACTGATTTCAAAGATTTTTATTAATTGAGATCTAGGATGTGTTATTTTAGTGTTCCCTTTATTTTTTTGAGCAGTATATATATATGAAATGAATTAAATGTGCCATATTTTGTCAATTGTGATTTTTTTACACCCCAATCGAAATTTGTCCTCCGCTTTTAGCAGTGTTAAATCAGAAGAGTTATTTTTTCAAATGTCTTAGCCACGGCTGTGTCCCCTATTACGGTGAAGGACAGAGTACTAACATATTCCTATAGGAAATGCCTGTTACATTGGCAGCCAGTACTGACCTCTACATTTTGTGCTTGACCTTTGTGACCCGGGCCTGAAAATAAGCCCCTTTTCGACTCACATTTGGCCCCCTTTGGGCACAGGAATCTGGAACTTGATGTACTCCATCAGGGGGCCGGGGGGACGGATGCTCCTGAGCCACCTGTGGCTACGCCCAACCGTCGTCCCGTAGCACCCCCTCAGTGTTCTCACCATAGTTAACATTGTCTACAGCTGAAACTTGAAAAGTTTGCCACGCCAAAACCGTGTGAACTAGGGCTTTACGGCTTCGATATTTTCATCCTAGAGTGGGGCAGATCGAGACTCTATAGTTTGGTGTGGCTATGTGCTACGGTTGGCCGGCGCGAACCCTCATCACCACGCAGAAGGCCATCGGTAATGCTAGGCCAAACGTTGAGCCCCGTTTCACACACTCCTAAATCTTTGGACAGCCTTCCCAGAAGAGTTGAAGATGTTCTAGCTGCAAAGGATGAACCAATGTCTTATTGAACAAATATGGAATAGTAATGGGATGTCACTTAGGGCGTACTCACACTAGGCTCTGTGATCCGGGCCCGGGCACGGTTGCCTGCCGAAGCACGGTTCGTTTGGCTAGTGTGAGCGCTCCAACCGTGCCCGGGCCCGGATCAGTTAACCGTGCTCGGGCCCGCTTGAAGAGGTGGGCCAGGGCACGATTCATGTGGACTCGGGCACGGTTCGCTTCTAGTGTGAGCGCTATCCGTGCCCGGGCCCGCTTGGTGCCTCGTCTGATTGGTTCATTTCGCTGGAGCTCAAACATGACGTCAGTGATGCAACGCTCACGTTAAACAGTCATAGCGGCAAAGCGATTAGCAGACAATCGTTGTGTTAAATTATCGATAAATCTGTGCTTGCACCGTGTTTCTGCACTCCCAAACGACTCCAAAAATACAATAAAAAGAGAATCGTGAACTCCATAGTGTTGTGCGAGCGCGCTTTTTTTCCAAATAAAGCGGCGTTGTGATGACGTAAGCGTGCTCGGGCCGGGTTGCTGAAGCGAGTGTGAGTGCAGGCCAGAGGGGGAGTGGGGAGGGGGGATAACCGGGCCCCAGCACGGAACCAGCAAACCGTGCCTAGTGTGAGTATGCCCTTAAGCTCATATGTGAGTCAAGGAAGGTGAACAAATACTTTTGGCAATATAGTGTAAAGTGAATATACAGTAATGGTTAACAAGTAATTGATAATCAGTACAACATATGATTTTTCTGTTATATATAGCAGATACTGTGTAAGGTTAATCAACTCTGAGAGAGTCAGATCTGTTAACCCAAATATCTGCTATATAAAACAGACTATTAAAGTAAAGATGCACTAGCGCGCACTCACACTAGGGCCATTCGAACCGTGCTGTGCCTGGTACGATTGGGGAGAGGTCCGAATCCCCAGCCGGCCTGCACTCTCACCTGCACAATTGGTCTGTGCCGTGGCCCGAGTATGACTCAAGATGAGGAGAGCATGAAGTTAACAGTACAGTAGTGTCACTACACCAACACTTGTTGATATAGAAGCAGATTACTCCTCCCCTGCTCTTTCCATTCTTTCCGCTCTCAGCAACTGGAAGGCTGGGACGTGCAGCGTGCTGTGTGGGGTCAGCTCAGACAGCCAAGTGGAGGTTGGTTGGTTTGGAGGTTGGAGATTAATAATGACAGTAAAGGTGTGTGAAGTCCACGTTGCCTCAGATGCACAAGCATGCCGGCAAGTCTGCCTCTCTCTTCCCGTGTGGCTGTTGTGAAGATCACCACACATTCAGAAGTGTGGTGAACATTCATAACATTCAGGAACAATGTTATCCCTGAAGGTCAACAATTGCTGTATGGTCCAGCTAACTGAGTTTGGTGTACAATAGACAACATTAATGAACAAAAACAAACACCACACAGAGGAATGCATCATTATAGCTGCCATCCTTGGTGCCATCTTGAAGAAGCAGAGTATAGTATGCTTTATAGTTATCTAAAGTTACATGCAGGATGTGTGAGCTAAAGTTGTATTTTACAGCTTAAAATAATACTCTATGTTGTCACGTGTTTTAGGTGCTGTTGGTGCATTCATTTTGCAGTTCATGGATTTTTACAGAGTATGCATTCTATGCAATGCATGTATGAATGCATTGTTCTAATGCATCTATGACATTTAATTTTTCTGTATATGCAGGTTTTTTGCAAAATTATTGCTAATGCCGTAACAGTATCATTTACTCAACCGACCATCTATCAAATCTCAGATTTAAAAATTGCTAAATATAAAATGCAATTAAAAATACATAAAAGATATAAAATCACCAAGGACCAGTTTTGATATACGAGGCAGACCGCGTCATTTTCGCGCCAAACTACACAAGTGGAGTGAGTTGGCAGATCACGCAAACAGAATAAACAGGTAAAAATGTTTTCTATTAACTTTGGCTATATAGCTAGTTAACTATTCTACATTAAGTAGTATAACTTTGTATTTGCGTCTTCTTGTATGTACTGTTAGAACAAATCAAGTGTCACGGTTTTGATCCGCGTCATTTTTCAGCTAAAATACCGAAATATACAGAGAAGCCAAACTGAGCAAACAGCGTGGCAAATCTGAATAACCAGGTAAGCTGTTTTTTTATTTTGGCTACATAGCTAGTTAACTAATTAATGTTCTGGTATAATAAGTAGTAGAGCTTTGTATTTGCTTGTTTACTACATGTACTTTAAGAACAAATCATTTACGTCGAATGAATTAGTGGTGATATGTAGCTAGCTAGGCTGGTAGTTAAAATCCGCTAGCATTACTTTGCTAGTGGTCCATTTACTGGTGTTACTAGTCAGTGAGTTAACCTGCTGCTTATTGTGTGTTATCAATTAGTGGCTGTAATATTAGAGCACAACTGTACCAACATTTCTGAGGTAAATGTGAAATATAAAAAAATAAATCTGACGCTAGCAATATATCTGAAGCTAGCATATATGCTAATCGCGTTAGCTTGGCTAGTAAGTAATGTTAGCCAGCTAGCTAATATTACTTGAGCGAGCTTTACAAAATGACCGTTCTAAAAATATTAAACAGCATCGATGATCACTAAATTGTATTTCTGAGTGATTGCAGTAACATCTAGTGTAAGTATTAATATACAACTGAAAGTGTTAATGCAAGGAAGAATAGCTTTAACCCATATAATCCCTTAATGCCTGAATCTTGTGTATTTAGTAACCCTCACAAATAATCAATCATTATTTTTTAAAGTTTCATAGATAAATAGGACTAAATTGGCTGGTTATAATTGTGACCGGTGGGATAATGTTATTTATATAGAATTTTGCATATGTTCTATGTACTCATCAAAATTCTTATGTCTTATCCCAGTTATTAACATATTTGAAACTGTCACTGTCAGTATTTATTGGGGAGGTAGAGTGATGGATTGTGGAGGGGGTTGGGGATGTAGGAATATATGTAAAAGTCAGTGCCTGGCAATATGGATGTACATTCCATACAGATATATCTGTTGTTTTGATCTTAAAAAAATGCTGCTCTTGAAACACACACACATCAATGTTTTCTTAAAATCTCAGTGTGCTAGCCTAAATAAAACATTCTGTACATATTTATACATGTTTTAATTGACCATTATGGATGCTATTTTAACAGTACTTTAATAAATGGAATAAATTAATAAAGTCTTGAATATTGGATAAGGATGTCAACAATTTGTTCATGCAGTTTGATGATGGGCCGCAGAATCACCCCACTAAAGGATGCACTGCAGTCTGTCAGGATATCTTCTGATAAAAGAGATGTATTGGAGTCAAAGTTCATCTCTCAATATAAAGGTATAGCTAACAAGACTTGATTCGGACTCATGAAAAATAATTTGTGAATAATAAGATTTGGTCCATTATCCAGCCACTGTGTGTGAAAGGTATATTCTTTTTTGTGTGTTTGTTTTGTCATTATTCCTTACTTTTTTTCGGTGATTTGGGTCGCAGACCCTTTTTTCGTGACTCATCATGACAGCCTCTTGTCACGAGCAGGAAATCTGAGAGAAGTGTCAAATGTAAATAAACAAGGGTGGCATAGCTGGATTACCATACGTGGTAGTTTTTGGCTATAAGGAGAATCCTTGGAATAAACAATGTGGGAAACAAATTAAGGACACTGGAATGACCTCAAGGGTCACCTGGATCAGCTTGTTTAGTTTATGCTAACCATTTAGCCATCAATACAGCAAATATATAAAATTATTAAAATTATTAAATATAATATATATATATATATATATATATATATATATATATATATATATATATATATATATAAATAATTTATTAAAATTATTTTTCCCCATCTCATGTGCCTAAGCTTATCATGGTAAGATACTTGGCTTGGACTTCAGCCTTATGAGCCATGACATGATTTGGACTTGTATTTTATGACTTCAACACCTGTGTTTCACACAGTGCTGCCTTTTTACAGTGATTCTCCAAACTGTAAAAAACATATTGGCCTCCCCAGCAATGAAAGCTGTATCCTGATTCTCTGACACTGTTAAAGCATATTGTTCCCAGTTCTGTGTGGATTTTATCCTCTGTGCCAGGGGTTCTCAACTGGTCTGTGCCGAGGCCCACATTTTCTCGATGTCATTAAGTAAAGTTCAGCTAGTCAGACTTCAGGACCGGAACTATCCACACAGCAAAAAGTCCAGTGTTGAATTAACTTCCACATAGTTAATTTTAACACTTTTTGAGGGTTTATATAGCGCCACACTCCACAGAGTTAAATTAACACTTTCAAAATAGTTAAAACATTTTAACACTTGGTGAGAGTTACTTTGAGTTAAAGTAACTCTATGGGATTGATTTTTTTTTTTACTATTTCAGAAGTGTTGGTTTCACTCCCCAAATAGTTAGCTATTAACACTATTAAAATGTTAAAATTAGAATAATATATTCCCATACATTTTTTGCTTTTTTCCTCAAAATTGAACTAAAACATTGTGAAAGAATGTACAATGTACAAACACTTTATGCACTTTGAATAATAAAACCATTGTAGAAATTAAACTCTGATGTGACCAGTATGGCTGCCACAAACGATTATTTTAATAGTCGACTAATCACCGATTAATTTTTACGATTAGTCGACTAGTCGGATTGTACGTTAACGGAATATAAAACATACAGCTTATCACACTAGAATGCAACTGCTATTATATAACCATCATTAGATTTCAGCTATAACTAAAAATAAAAACAATTAAGATCATAGTTCATTAAACCTTTAATGAAATATGCAGCTTGTTGCAACAAACAATTATTAAAATAAGGATAAGGCACTGCCTTAAAAAACACAAAAATAAATAGGCCTACATTAATAAAGAATTTTTTTTAGGTTTTTCTTTCTTTCATTAGTCTCTGGCATCAAACTTCGCTACATTTAAATCAAATTAGGTAGGGACCTGAAACTAAGGAGTTATTCACAAAAATAAAGTTTTGGTCTCACTGACGTTGACGAATGCGTGCTAAGGCTAATTAAACAAATCGCCATCACTAATGTTAACTTTTACAGCTACCACAATAAGCAGGGTTGCCAACTCTCACGCATTGAGAGTGAGACACACGCATTTGACCGTCTTCACACACTGTCACGCCACACATCCGATTTCTCATGCCGAAAAAAAATCTAGTTTATTTACCTCTGATCCATATCTATGATTCAATGAGTTACTAGTTCGCTCTGGCGACAACCACTGGCGATCGATCGCGATATAATACTTAATTTGTGTCCATTTTACCCCCCCAAGATCAAATCTCACTCCAAGATCTTGAAAAGTTGGCAACCTTGCGATAAGTAAGTACTAAGTTAATGCTCTAAACTTTAGTAGCTAACTAGCAATTTAGATTACAGAGATGACTGTCCCTATTCATCGTTGTCACAAGTAGCCACAACATGCTTCAGGTACATGCTCGTACATCGCGGTTGTGCTGCCGTGGAAGGCAAGTTCTGCCTTGCAGATATTGCACGCGTGTTGGAACCCGACTACGGAAAATGATCCCGCACTTTTGAGTTCCGTAGCCGGGTAGCCACGATACCAGAGCCTGTCTGTATAACGTCCTGGGATGTCGTCAACTGTATACCCCGGTTTCCACTACTGCGCATGTGCGTCAAGGACAGAAACGCAGACGCAGCAGTGGAAACTGTCGCAGCAGTTCGGAGAGGGGAAAAAAACGACGCATCGACTAATAAATTAGTCGTCGACTATTTTAGTAGTCGACATAGTCGTGACTAGTCGACTAATCATGGCAGCCCTAGTGACCAGCAATGGAGCGCAAGTAAAAGAAGGATGCGATCACACCAGTCTCATTGAAAATGTAGGATTTAATGAATAAAGTGCACCAGCGCAAAACCCGTGACATAATTCAAATTAAGGATAAGATAACATAGACCCCGAACATAAGGGGAGCCCTCACCTCTCATAGGGGATCTACAAGACCCGCTCCCCCCATAACATCAACCCCTGATCCCTAAAGGTCCAGAAATACTGCTTTCCATCTCCAGGGAGAAACACCTGCACCTAAAATAAACACACAAGCATTAATTGTGAAACACACACATAACCTTGCTTAATAATTCAATAATACTACATACACCTTGATACAGTGGTTTAGTCTATCGAAATCACATTACTATCCTTTTAATGCTGGTAACATTTTCAGAAAGTGACATTCACCAATTTCGTTTTCCCTGTTCCACCATAAACTGTGGTGCTGTTCCTTTCTGGTGCTAATAACTGCTGCACCATTTAAAACTGGAACTAGACCCTAGCGTATAAAAACAGACGTTGGTCTTAGTTTGAATAACCAGAATAGTTTTGATATAATGCATTTATTTTAATCCTCACTGTCAAATTATGGAGAGCTAGCTAGGTATCACTATCACTTAATTTAACTAGGTTAGGTATGCTAACATTAACTGTGCTGATCACCTCAACACGTTTGCTATTCAGTCCCTGGCATCAAGGTTCTGAACTTATATAATCTCAGAGGGTGTTTTATTGTACATAATGCATTCACATAATAAAATTAAACCTTTTTCAGTAAGACTGAATAAATAACACTCACCTTGTACATCTTTCACCAAGAGAAAAATGGCGTTGACTTTCTCCAGCGAAGTGAAATGAGTGGGCAGAGTTTAACTACGTCTTAGCGGGAGTCATTTAGTTGGATTAACACTGATTTGATCAACTCTGTCAAATAACTCCAACACTGAACATCATTTAGAACTAACAGTGTTAAAATTACTCTTTGGGAGTGAAAATCGGAACTCTGAAATGTTTAACTGAAAATTTAACACTCCTGTTTTTGCTGTGCATTGTATGATATGGAATAACATCTGTGTCTAACACATGTCAGTGGTCTGACACATAAGATGACACTTACTGTTCACTGTCAATGTTCACAAATTTATTTTAAAAATAATGACCAAATATTCTTGTATGTTTCAGGTTATGGAGTTTTTGCACTGAAATACATTTCAAAAGGTGACTTTGTTGTAGAATACCGGGGTGAATTAATTAGCTCTAAGGATTCCCAACAAAGGAGAGGTATCTACACCAGTGAAGAGATGGTGTACATGTTTGATTTTAAATGGCAGGAGAAAACCTGGACGTAAGCATTCTTACTTGCATTAAATTCTGTATTAAAGAAAATAAGAATCACAAAAAATTTTACTGACCTAGGAAATGATAATGGAATGTGATGATTATTCTGTTTTAAACTTATTCTTGATTAGAAGAAATGTGACTTCACAGATGTGATCTTCGTTTGGACAGTGTATAATTATTGTTGAATAAAGTTATAGTCTTGTTATTTACATGTAAGGGCCAAATTACAAGCTTTATGTAAATATGGCAGCATACTAAATACGATGGGTAAAATAATTGCTGTCTTTTTTCATTTTTTGCTTGTTTTAATGGTTCTCAGAATTGATGCTTCAAAGGACAATAGGTCTTTAGGACGACTAGTCAACGATGACCATATAAGTCCAAACTGCATGATGAAAAAAGTGTTTGTGGATGGATCACCACACCTGTGTCTATTCGCAATCCGTGACATCCAACCAGGAGATGAAATCACGTATGATTATGGGGATAGTGCCTGGCCATGGAGAACAAAGGTCAGTAAAATATCATGCGAAAATGACTGTTTTTTCAGCTTCTTTTCACAAATAAAAATAGATATTTTTTATAAAATGTATTTTATGAATGTATTAAACTGAATAGAATTTACTGAGTATTAAACATTTCTCTTAAAAATAATGAAAACCTGTCTTATTAATGTGTCCACAGTTAATAAATGAAAGCAGTCCTGCGCCAACTACATCTCATGGCAAGGGGAAATACAGCATTGACCCAACTGCGAATGATCAGGCTTGCAAAGCCTCTGAGTTGGTAAGTTACGCATTCATTATCTATTCTAAATTGCTTTGTCTTGACAATATTAACATAATGTAATGTTAGCTTATTCCCATATCTTTTTCTTACAATCCAGTTACCCATTTCATTATAGTGTAAGAAACTGCACAGAGAAGTTAATATGATCTTTGCATTCAGTCATTAATTGATGGCTTGATGATGGGTTTAGAGATCTTTAAAAGTTGAAGAAAAAAGTACAACAACATTATGTCCAGTACAAACTCACTGAACATTACAACATGCTTGTACTTGCTTAGAATAACTTCTTACTTCAGTCCACTACAGAATGAACAGGTTATGTAGTGACTTCATGATTTTATCCTTTGAAGATTGCAAATGTCTTTTACCATTGTAAATTACAAATAGTTGTAAAAGTGCAATGTCCTATCTTTACTCCTCTACAAAATGGTCAGTGTGTAACATTTCGATTTTGTCCAGTTCAGTTTTTGTCATAGTTTTGTAAATGTATTGCTAGAGTTTGGGTTTTAGTCTAACTGTACACCTCTGCATAATAGTGTGAGTAATAATGTCCTGAATGTGTCCATTGGAGTTCCTTTTACCATTGCAAATTAAGAAAGAGCTTTGTGTCCTAACTTTACTCCACTCCAGAATAGACATTCTGTGTATCAACGTCCTGATTTTGTCAGTTGGAGGTTTTGTCTTACTATTGTATACTTAAGAATAGGTGTTTGGCCTTCGTCCTAACTTTACACCACTTCAGAATGGATAGTCTGTGTATCAACGTCCTGATTTTGTCAGTTGGCAGTTTTGTCTTACTATTGTATATTTAAGAATTGGTGTTTCACTCGTCCTAACTTTGTACAACTTCAGAATAGTGTGTGTAACAATGTCTTGATTTTGTCCATTGTAAATGTAGAAGCAAACATTGATAATTAGGTTCTCATTTCAATGAAAACTGCAGTTGTTTAGTGATTTGAAGACTTCCAGATATCCATATGTTAAAAATAAAGAGTTTGGGACGTATCACAGTACTGAAAAAAAATATATCTCTTGTAAATGTGTCCACAGATAATAAATGAAAGCAGTTCTGTGCCAACTACATCTCACGGCAAGGGGAAATACAGCCTTGACCCAACTGCGAATGATCAGGCTCGCAAAGCCTCTGAGTTGGTAAGTTACGCATTCATTATCTATTCTAAATTGCTTTGTCTTGACAATATTAACATAATGTAATGTTAGCTTATTCCCATATCTTTTTCTTACAATCCAGTTACCCATTTCGTTATAGTGTAAGAAACTGCATAGAGAAGTTAATATGATCTTTGCATTCAGTCATTAATTGATGGCTTGATGATGGGTTTAGAGATCTTTAAAAGTTGAAGAAAAAAGTACAACAACATTGTTAGGTCCAGTCCAAACTCACTGAACATCACAACATGCTTGTACTTGTTTAGAATAACTTCTTACTTCAGTCCACTACAGAATGAACAGGTTATGTAGTGACTTCATGATTTTATCCTTTGAAGATTGCAAATGTCTTTTACCATTGTAAATTACAAATAGTTGTAAAAGTGCAATGTCCTATCTTTACTCCTCTACAAAATGGTCAGTGTGTAACATTTCGATTTTGTCCAGTTCAGTTTTTGTCATAGTTTTGTAAATGTATTGCTAGAGTTTGGGTTTTAGTCTAACTGTACACCTCTGCATAATAGTGTGAGTAATAATGTCCTGAATGTGTCCATTGGAATTTCTTTTACCATTGCAAATTAAGAAAGAGCTTTGTGTCCTAACTTTACTCCACTCCAGAATAGACATTCTGTGTATCAACGTCCTGATTTTGTCAGTTGGAGGTTTTGTCTTACTATTGTATACTTAAGAATAGGTGTTTGGCCTTCGTCCTAACTTTACACCACTTCAGAATGGATAGTCTGTGTATCAACGTCCTGATTTTGTCAGTTGGCAGTTTTGTCTTACTATTGTATATTTAAGAATTGGTGTTTCACTCGTCCTAACTTTGTACAACTTCAGAATAGTGTGTGTAACAATGTCTTGATTTTGTCCATTGTAAATGTAGAAGCAAACATTGATAATTAGGTTCTCATTTCAATGAAAACTGCAGTTGTTTAGTGATTTGAAGACTTCCAGATATCCATATGTTAAAAATAAAGAGTTTGGGACGTATCACAGTACTGAAAAAAAATATATCTCTTGTAAATGTGTCCACAGATAATAAATGAAAGCAGTTCTGTGCCAACTACATCTCACGGCAAGGGGAAATACAGCCTTGACCCAACTGCGAATGATCAGGCTCGCAAAGCCTCTGAGTTGGTAAGTTACGCATTCATTATCTATTCTAAATTGCTTTGTCTTGACAATATTAACATAATGTAATGTTAGCTTATTCCCATATCTTTTTCTTACAATCCAGTTACCCATTTCGTTATAGTGTAAGAAACTGCATAGAGAAGTTAATATGATCTTTGCATTCAGTCATTAATTGATGGCTTGATGATGGGTTTAGAGATCTTTAAAAGTTGAAGAAAAAAGTACAACAACATTGTTAGGTCCAGTCCAAACTCACTGAACATCACAACATGCTTGTACTTGTTTAGAATAACTTCTTACTTCAGTCCACTACAGAATGAACAGGTTATGTAGTGACTTCATGATTTTATCCTTTGAAGATTGCAAATGTCTTTTACCATTGTAAATTACAAATAGTTGTAAAAGTGCAATGTCCTATCTTTACTCCTCTACAAAATGGTCAGTGTGTAACATTTCGATTTTGTCCAGTTCAGTTTTTGTCATAGTTTTGTAAATGTATTGCTAGAGTTTGGGTTTTAGTCTTAACTGTACACCTCTGCATAATAGTGTGAGTAATAATGTCCTGAATGTGTCCATTGGAATTTCTTTTACCATTGCAAATTAAGAAAGAGCTTTGTGTCCTAACTTTACTCCACTCCAGAATAGACATTCTGTGTATCAACGTCCTGATTTTGTCAGTTGGAGGTTTTGTCTTACTATTGTATACTTAAGAATAGGTGTTTGGCCTTCGTCCTAACTTTACACCACTTCAGAATGGATAGTCTGTGTATCAACGTCCTGATTTTGTCAGTTGGCAGTTTTGTCTTACTATTGTATATTTAAGAATTGGTGTTTCACTCGTCCTAACTTTGTACAACTTCAGAATAGTGTGTGTAACAATTATTGATTTTGTCCATTGTAAATGTAGAAGCAAACATTGATAATTAGGTTCTCATTTCAATGAAAACTGCAGTTGTTTAGTGATTTGAAGACTTCCAGATATCCATATGTTAAAAATAAAGAGTTTTGGGACGTATCACAGTACTGAAAAAAAATATATCTCTTGTAAATGTGTCCACAGATAATAAATGAAAGCAGTTCTGTGCCAACTACATCTCACGGCAAGGGGAAATACAGCCTTGACCCAACTGCGAATGATCAGGCTTGCAAAGCCTCTGAGTTGGTAAGTTACGCATTCATTATCTATTCTAAATTGCTTTGTCTTGACAATATTAACATAATGTAATGTTAGCTTATTCCCATATCTTTTTCTTACAATCCAGTTACCCATTTCATTATAGTGTAAGAAACTGCATAGAGAAGTTAATATGATCTTTGCATTCAGTCATTAATTGATGGCTTGATGATGGGTTTAGAGATCTTTAAAAGTTGAAGAAAAAAGTACAACAACATTATGTCCAGTACAAACTCACTGAACATTACAACATGCTTGTACTTGCTTAGAATAACTTCTTACCTCAGTCCACTACAGAATGAACAGCTTGTGTAGTGACTTCATTTTTTTATCCTTTGAAGATTGCAAATGTCTTTTACCATTGTAAATTACAAATAGTTGTAAAAGTGCAATGTCCTATCTTTACTCCTCTACAAAATGGTCAGTCTGTAACATTTCGATTTTGTCCAGTGCAGTTTTTGTCATAGTTTTGTAAATGTATTGCTGGTGTGTAGGTTTTGGTCCAACTGTACACCTCTGCATAATAGTGTGAGTAATAATGTCCTGAATGTGTCCATTGGAGTTTTTTTTACCATTGCAAATTAAGAAAGAGCTTTGTGTCCTAACTTTACTCCACTCCAGAATAGACATTCTGTGTATCAACGTCCTGATTTTGTCAGTTGGAGGTTTTGTCTTACTATTGTATACTTAAGAATAGGTGTTTGGCCTTCGTCCTAACTTTACACCACTTCAGAATGGATAGTCTGTGTATCAACGTCCTGATTTTGTCAGTTGGCAGTTTTGTCTTACTATTGTATATTTAAGAATTGGTGTTTCACTCGTCCTAACTTTGTACAACTTCAGAATAGTGTGTGTAACAATGTCTTGATTTTGTCCATTGTAAATGTAGAAGCAAACATTGATAATTAGGTTCTCATTTCAATGAAAACTGCAGTTGTTTAGTGATTTGAAGACTTCCAGATATCCATATGTTAAAAATAAAGAGTTTTGGGACGTATCACAGTACTGAAAAAAAATATATCTCTTGTAAATGTGTCCACAGATAATAAATGAAAGCAGTTCTGTGCCAACTACATCTCACGGCAAGGGGAAATACAGCCTTGACCCAACTGCGAATGATCAGGCTCGCAAAGCCTCTGAGTTGGTAAGTTACGCATTCATTATCTATTCTAAATTGCTTTGTCTTGACAATATTAACATAATGTAATGTTAGCTTATTCCCATATCTTTTTCTTACAATCCAGTTACCCATTTCATTATAGTGTAAGAAACTGCACAGAGAAGTTAATATGATCTTTGCATTCAGTCATTAATTGATGGCTTGATGATGGGTTTAGAGATCTTTAAAAGTTGAAGAAAAAAGTACAACAACATTGTTAGGTCCAGTCCAAACTCACTGAACATCACAACATGCTTGTACTTGTTTAGAATAACTTCTTACTTCAGTCCACTACAGAATGAACAGGTTATGTAGTGACTTCATGATTTTATCCTTTGAAGATTGCAAATGTTTTTTACCATTGTAAATTACAAATAGTTGTAAAAGTGCAATGTCCTATCTTTACTCCTCTACAAAATGGTCAGTGTGTAACATTTCGATTTTGTCCAGTTCAGTTTTTGTCATAGTTTTGTAAATGTATTGCTAGAGTTTGGGTTTTAGTCTAACTGTACACCTCTGCATAATAGTGTGAGTAATAATGTCCTGAATGTGTCCATTGGAATTTCTTTTACCATTGCAAATTAAGAAAGAGCTTTGTGTCCTAACTTTACTCCACTCCAGAATAGACATTCTGTGTATCAACGTCCTGATTTTGTCAGTTGGAGGTTTTGTCTTACTATTGTATACTTAAGAATAGGTGTTTGGCCTTCGTCCTAACTTTACACCACTTCAGAATGGATAGTCTGTGTATCAACGTCCTGATTTTGTCAGTTGGCAGTTTTGTCTTACTATTGTATATTTAAGAATTGGTGTTTCACTCGTCCTAACTTTGTACAACTTCAGAATAGTGTGTGTAACAATGTCTTGATTTTGTCCATTGTAAATGTAGAAGCAAACATTGATAATTAGGTTCTCATTTCAATGAAAACTGCAGTTGTTTAGTGATTTGAAGATTCCAGATATCCATATGTTAAAAATAAAGAGTTTTGGGACGTATCACAGTACTGAAAAAAAATATATCTCTTGTAAATGTGTCCACAGATAATAAATGAAAGCAGTTCTGCGCCAACTACATCTCACGGCAAGGGGAAATACAGCCTTGACCCAACTGCGAATGATCAGGCTTGCAAAGCCTCTGAGTTGGTAAGTTACGCATTCATTATCTATTCTAAATTGCTTTGTCTTGACAATATTAACATAATGTAATGTTAGCTTATTCCCATATCTTTTTCTTACAATCCAGTTACCCATTTCATTATAGTGTAAGAAACTGCATAGAGAAGTTAATATGATCTTTGCATTCAGTCATTAATTGATGGCTTGATGATGGGTTTAGAGATCTTTAAAAGTTGAAGAAAAAAGTACAACAACATTGTTAGGTCCAGTCCAAACTCACTGAACATCACAACATGCTTGTACTTGTTTAGAATAACTTCTTACTTCAGTCCACTACAGAATGAACAGGTTATGTAGTGACTTCATGATTTTATCCTTTGAAGATTGCAAATGTTTTTTACCATTGTAAATTACAAATAGTTGTAAAAGTGCAATGTCCTATCTTTACTCCTCTACAAAATGGTCAGTGTGTAACATTTCGATTTTGTCCAGTTCAGTTTTTGTCATAGTTTTGTAAATGTATTGCTAGAGTTTGGGTTTTAGTCTAACTGTACACCTCTGCATAATAGTGTGAGTAATAATGTCCTGAATGTGTCCATTGGAATTTCTTTTACCATTGCAAATTAAGAAAGAGCTTTGTGTCCTAACTTTACTCCACTCCAGAATAGACATTCTGTGTATCAACGTCCTGATTTTGTCAGTTGGAGGTTTTGTCTTACTATTGTATACTTAAGAATAGGTGTTTGGCCTTCGTCCTAACTTTACACCACTTCAGAATGGATAGTCTGTGTATCAACGTCCTGATTTTGTCAGTTGGCAGTTTTGTCTTACTATTGTATATTTAAGAATTGGTGTTTCACTCGTCCTAACTTTGTACAACTTCAGAATAGTGTGTGTAACAATGTCTTGATTTTGTCCATTGTAAATGTAGAAGCAAACATTGATAATTAGGTTCTCATTTCAATGAAAACTGCAGTTGTTTAGTGATTTGAAGACTTCCAGATATCCATATGTTAAAAATAAAGAGTTTTGGGACGTATCACAGTACTGAAAAAAAATATATCTCTTGTAAATGTGTCCACAGATAATAAATGAAAGCAGTTCTGTGCCAACTACATCTCACGGCAAGGGGAAATACAGCATTGACCCAACTGCGAATGATCAGGCTCGCAAAGCCTCTGAGTTGGTAAGTTACGCATTCATTATCTATTCTAAATTGCTTTGTCTTGACAATATTAACATAATGTAATGTTAGCTTATTCCCATATCTTTTTCTTACAATCCAGTTACCCATTTCATTATAGTGTAAGAAACTGCACAGAGAAGTTAATATGATCTTTGCATTCAGTCATTAATTGATGGCTTGATGATGGGTTTAGAGATCTTTAAAAGTTGAAGAAAAAAGTACAACAACATTATGTCCAGTACAAACTCACTGAACATTACAACATGCTTGTACTTGCTTAGAATAACTTCTTACCTCAGTCCACTACAGAATGAACAGCTTGTGTAGTGACTTCATTTTTTTATCCTTTGAAGATTGCAAATGTCTTTTACCATTGTAAATTACAAATAGTTGTAAAAGTGCAATGTCCTATCTTTACTCCTCTACAAAATGGTCAGTCTGTAACATTTCGATTTTGTCCAGTGCAGTTTTTGTCATAGTTTTGTAAATGTATTGCTAGAGTTTGGGTTTTAGTCTAACTGTACACCTCTGCATAATAGTGTGAGTAATAATGTCCTGAATGTGTCCATTGGAATTTCTTTTACCATTGCAAATTAAGAAAGAGCTTTGTGTCCTAACTTTACTCCACTCCAGAATAGACATTCTGTGTATCAACGTCCTGATTTTGTCAGTTGGAGGTTTTGTCTTACTATTGTATACTTAAGAATAGGTGTTTGGCCTTCGTCCTAACTTTACACCACTTCAGAATGGATAGTCTGTGTATCAACGTCCTGATTTTGTCAGTTGGCAGTTTTGTCTTACTATTGTATATTTAAGAATTGGTGTTTCACTCGTCCTAACTTTGTACAACTTCAGAATAGTGTGTGTAACAATGTCTTGATTTTGTCCATTGTAAATGTAGAAGCAAACATTGATAATTAGGTTCTCATTTCAATGAAAACTGCAGTTGTTTAGTGATTTGAAGATTCCAGATATCCATATGTTAAAAATAAAGAGTTTTGGGACGTATCACAGTACTGAAAAAAAATATATCTCTTGTAAATGTGTCCACAGATAATAAATGAAAGCAGTTCTGCGCCAACTACATCTCACGGCAAGGGGAAATACAGCCTTGACCCAACTGCGAATGATCAGGCTCGCAAAGCCTCTGAGTTGGTAAGTTACGCATTCATTATCTATTCTAAATTGCTTTGTCTTGACAATATTAACATAATGTAATGTTAGCTTATTCCCATATCTTTTTCTTACAATCCAGTTACCCATTTCATTATAGTGTAAGAAACTGCATAGAGAAGTTAATATGATCTTTGCATTCAGTCATTAATTGATGGCTTGATGATGGGTTTAGAGATCTTTAAAAGTTGAAGAAAAAAGTACAACAACATTGTTAGGTCCAGTCCAAACTCACTGAACATCACAACATGCTTGTACTTGTTTAGAATAACTTCTTACTTCAGTCCACTACAGAATGAACAGGTTATGTAGTGACTTCATGATTTTATCCTTTGAAGATTGCAAATGTTTTTTACCATTGTAAATTACAAATAGTTGTAAAAGTGCAATGTCCTATCTTTACTCCTCTACAAAATGGTCAGTGTGTAACATTTCGATTTTGTCCAGTGCAGTTTTTGTCATAGTTTTGTAAATGTATTGCTAGAGTTTGGGTTTTAGTCTAACTGTACACCTCTGCATAATAGTGTGAGTAATAATGTCCTGAATGTGTCCATTGGAGTTCCTTTTACCATTGCAAATTAAGAAAGAGCTTTGTGTCCTAACTTTACTCCACTCCAGAATAGACATTCTGTGTATCAACGTCCTGATTTTGTCAGTTGGAGGTTTTGTCTTACTATTGTATACTTAAGAATAGGTGTTTGGCCTTCGTCCTAACTTTACACCACTTCAGAATGGATAGTCTGTGTATCAACGTCCTGATTTTGTCAGTTGGCAGTTTTGTCTTACTATTGTATATTTAAGAATTGGTGTTTCACTCGTCCTAACTTTGTACAACTTCAGAATAGTGTGTGTAACAATGTCTTGATTTTGTCCATTGTAAATGTAGAAGCAAACATTGATAATTAGGTTCTCATTTCAATGAAAACTGCAGTTGTTTAGTGATTTGAAGACTTCCAGATATCCATATGTTAAAAATAAAGAGTTTTGGGACGTATCACAGTACTGAAAAAAAATATATCTCTTGTAAATGTGTCCACAGATAATAAATGAAAGCAGTTCTGTGCCAACTACATCTCACGGCAAGGGGAAATACAGCCTTGACCCAACTGCGAATGATCAGGCTCGCAAAGCCTCTGAGTTGGTAAGTTACGCATTCATTATCTATTCTAAATTGCTTTGTCTTGACAATATTAACATAATGTAATGTTAGCTTATTCCCATATCTTTTTCTTACAATCCAGTTACCCATTTCATTATAGTGTAAGAAACTGCACAGAGAAGTTAATATGATCTTTGCATTCAGTCATTAATTGATGGCTTGATGATGGGTTTAGAGATCTTTAAAAGTTGAAGAAAAAAGTACAACAACATTGTTAGGTCCAGTCCAAACTCACTGAACATCACAACATGCTTGTACTTGTTTAGAATAACTTCTTACTTCAGTCCACTACAGAATGAACAGGTTATGTAGTGACTTCATGATTTTATCCTTTGAAGATTGCAAATGTTTTTTACCATTGTAAATTACAAATAGTTGTAAAAGTGCAATGTCCTATCTTTACTCCTCTACAAAATGGTCAGTGTGTAACATTTCGATTTTGTCCAGTTCAGTTTTTGTCATAGTTTTGTAAATGTATTGCTAGAGTTTGGGTTTTAGTCTAACTGTACACCTCTGCATAATAGTGTGAGTAATAATGTCCTGAATGTGTCCATTGGAATTTCTTTTACCATTGCAAATTAAGAAAGAGCTTTGTGTCCTAACTTTACTCCACTCCAGAATAGACATTCTGTGTATCAACGTCCTGATTTTGTCAGTTGGAGGTTTTGTCTTACTATTGTATACTTAAGAATAGGTGTTTGGCCTTCGTCCTAACTTTACACCACTTCAGAATGGATAGTCTGTGTATCAACGTCCTGATTTTGTCAGTTGGCAGTTTTGTCTTACTATTGTATATTTAAGAATTGGTGTTTCACTCGTCCTAACTTTGTACAACTTCAGAATAGTGTGTGTAACAATGTCTTGATTTTGTCCATTGTAAATGTAGAAGCAAACATTGATAATTAGGTTCTCATTTCAATGAAAACTGCAGTTGTTTAGTGATTTGAAGACTTCCAGATATCCATATGTTAAAAATAAAGAGTTTTGGGACGTATCACAGTACTGAAAAAAAATATATCTCTTGTAAATGTGTCCACAGATAATAAATGAAAGCAGTTCTGTGCCAACTACATCTCACGGCAAGGGGAAATACAGCCTTGACCCAACTGCTAATGATCAGGCTCGCAAAGCCTCTGAGTTGGTAAGTTACGCATTCATTATCTATTCTAAATTGCTTTGTCTTGACAATATTAACATAATGTAATGTTAGCTTATTCCCATATCTTTTTCTTACAATCCAGTTACCCATTTCATTATAGTGTAAGAAACTGCACAGAGAAGTTAATATGATCTTTGCATTCAGTCATTAATTGATGGCTTGATGATGGGTTTAGAGATCTTTAAAAGTTGAAGAAAAAAGTACAACAACATTATGTCCAGTACAAACTCACTGAACATTACAACATGCTTGTACTTGCTTAGAATAACTTCTTACCTCAGTCCACTACAGAATGAACAGCTTGTGTAGTGACTTCATTTTTTTATCCTTTGAAGATTGCAAATGTCTTTTACCATTGTAAATTACAAATAGTTGTAAAAGTGCAATGTCCTATCTTTACTCCTCTACAAAATGGTCAGTCTGTAACATTTCGATTTTGTCCAGTGCAGTTTTTGTCATAGTTTTGTAAATGTATTGCTAGAGTTTGGGTTTTAGTCTAACTGTACACATCTGCATAATAGTGTGAGTAATAATGTCCTGAATGTGTCCATTGGAATTTCTTTTACCATTGCAAATTAAGAAAGAGCTTTGTGTCCTAACTTAAGAAAGAGCTTTGTGTCCTAACTTTACTCCACTCCAGAATAGACATTCTGTGTATCAACGTCCTGATTTTGTCAGTTGGAGGTTTTGTCTTACTATTGTATACTTAAGAATAGGTGTTTGGCCTTCGTCCTAACTTTACACCACTTCAGAATGGATAGTCTGTGTATCAACGTCCTGATTTTGTCAGTTGGCAGTTTTGTCTTACTATTGTATATTTAAGAATTGGTGTTTCACTCGTCCTAACTTTGTACAACTTCAGAATAGTGTGTGTAACAATGTCTTGATTTTGTCCATTGTAAATGTAGAAGCAAACATTGATAATTAGGTTCTCATTTCAATGAAAACTGCAGTTGTTTAGTGATTTGAAGATTCCAGATATCCATATGTTAAAAATAAAGAGTTTTGGGACGTATCACAGTACTGAAAAAAAATATATCTCTTGTAAATGTGTCCACAGATAATAAATGAAAGCAGTTCTGCGCCAACTACATCTCACGGCAAGGGGAAATACAGCCTTGACCCAACTGCGAATGATCAGGCTCGCAAAGCCTCTGAGTTGGTAAGTTACGCATTCATTATCTATTCTAAATTGCTTTGTCTTGACAATATTAACATAATGTAATGTTAGCTTATTCCCATATCTTTTTCTTACAATCCAGTTACCCATTTCATTATAGTGTAAGAAACTGCATAGAGAAGTTAATATGATCTTTGCATTCAGTCATTAATTGATGGCTTGATGATGGGTTTAGAGATCTTTAAAAGTTGAAGAAAAAAGTACAACAACATTGTTAGGTCCAGTCCAAACTCACTGAACATCACAACATGCTTGTACTTGTTTAGAATAACTTCTTACTTCAGTCCACTACAGAATGAACAGGTTATGTAGTGACTTCATGATTTTATCCTTTGAAGATTGCAAATGTTTTTTACCATTGTAAATTACAAATAGTTGTAAAAGTGCAATGTCCTATCTTTACTCCTCTACAAAATGGTCAGTGTGTAACATTTCGATTTTGTCCAGTTCAGTTTTTGTCATAGTTTTGTAAATGTATTGCTAGAGTTTGGGTTTTAGTCTAACTGTACACCTCTGCATAATAGTGTGAGTAATAATGTCCTGAATGTGTCCATTGGAGTTCCTTTTACCATTGCAAATTAAGAAAGAGCTTTGTGTCCTAACTTTACTCCACTCCAGAATAGACATTCTGTGTATCAACGTCCTGATTTTGTCAGTTGGAGGTTTTGTCTTACTATTGTATACTTAAGAATAGGTGTTTGGCCTTCGTCCTAACTTTACACCACTTCAGAATGGATAGTCTGTGTATCAACGTCCTGATTTTGTCAGTTGGCAGTTTTGTCTTACTATTGTATATTTAAGAATTGGTGTTTCACTCGTCCTAACTTTGTACAACTTCAGAATAGTGTGTGTAACAATGTCTTGATTTTGTCCATTGTAAATGTAGAAGCAAACATTGATAATTAGGTTCTCATTTCAATGAAAACTGCAGTTGTTTAGTGATTTGAAGACTTCCAGATATCCATATGTTGAAAATAAAGAGTTTGGGACGTATCACAGTACTGAAAAAAAATATATCTCTTGTAAATGTGTCCACAGATAATAAATGAAAGCAGTTCTGTGCCAACTACATCTCACGGCAAGGGGAAATACAGCCTTGACCCAACTGCGAATGATCAGGCTCGCAAAGCCTCTGAGTTTGTAAGTTACGCATTCATTATCTATTCTAAATTGCTTTGTCTTGACAATATTAACATAATGTAATGTTAGCTTATTCCCATATCTTTTTCTTACAATCCAGTTACCCATTTCGTTATAGTGTAAGAAACTGCATAGGGAAGTTAATATGATCTTTGCATTCAGTCATTAATTGATGGCTTGATGATGGGTTTAGAGATCTTTAAAAGTTGAAGAAAAAAGTACAACAACATTATGTCCAGTACAAACTCACTGAACATTACAACATGCTTGTACTTGCTTAGAATAACTTCTTACCTCAGTCCACTACAGAATGAACAGCTTGTGTAGTGACTTCATTTTTTTATCCTTTGAAGATTGCAAATGTCTTTTACCATTGTAAATTACAAATAGTTGTAAAAGTGCAATGTCCTATCTTTACTCCTCTACAAAATGGTCAGTGTGTAACATTTCGATTTTGTCCAGTGCAGTTTTTGTCATAGTTTTGTAAATGTATTGCTAGTGTGTAGGTTTTGGTCTAACTGTACACCTCTGCATAATAGTGTGAGTAATAATGTCCTGAATGTGTCCATTGGAATTTCTTTTACCATTGCAAATTAAGAAAGAGCTTTGTGTCCTAACTTTACTCCACTCCAGAATAGACATTCTGTGTATCAACGTCCTGATTTTGTCAGTTGGAGGTTTTGTCTTACTATTGTATACTTAAGAATAGGTGTTTGGCCTTCGTCCTAACTTTACACCACTTCAGAATGGATAGTCTGTGTATCAACGTCCTGATTTTGTCAGTTGGCAGTTTTGTCTTACTATTGTATATTTAAGAATTGGTGTTTCACTCGTCCTAACTTTGTACAACTTCAGAATAGTGTGTGTAACAATGTCTTGATTTTGTCCATTGTAAATGTAGAAGCAAACATTGATAATTAGGTTCTCATTTCAATGAAAACTGCAGTTGTTTAGTGATTTGAAGATTCCAGATATCCATATGTTAAAAATAAAGAGTTTTGGGACGTATCACAGTACTGAAAAAAAATATATCTCTTGTAAATGTGTCCACAGATAATAAATGAAAGCAGTTCTGCGCCAACTACATCTCACGGCAAGGGGAAATACAGCCTTGACCCAACTGCGAATGATCAGGCTCGCAAAGCCTCTGAGTTGGTAAGTTACGCATTCATTATCTATTCTAAATTGCTTTGTCTTGACAATATTAACATAATGTAATGTTAGCTTATTCCCATATCTTTTTCTTACAATCCAGTTACCCATTTCATTATAGTGTAAGAAACTGCATAGAGAAGTTAATATGATCTTTGCATTCAGTCATTAATTGATGGCTTGATGATGGGTTTAGAGATCTTTAAAAGTTGAAGAAAAAAGTACAACAACATTGTTAGGTCCAGTCCAAACTCACTGAACATCACAACATGCTTGTACTTGTTTAGAATAACTTCTTACTTCAGTCCACTACAGAATGAACAGGTTATGTAGTGACTTCATGATTTTATCCTTTGAAGATTGCAAATGTTTTTTACCATTGTAAATTACAAATAGTTGTAAAAGTGCAATGTCCTATCTTTACTCCTCTACAAAATGGTCAGTGTGTAACATTTCGATTTTGTCCAGTTCAGTTTTTGTCATAGTTTTGTAAATGTATTGCTAGAGTTTGGGTTTTAGTCTAACTGTACACCTCTGCATAATAGTGTGAGTAATAATGTCCTGAATGTGTCCATTGGAGTTCCTTTTACCATTGCAAATTAAGAAAGAGCTTTGTGTCCTAACTTTACTCCACTCCAGAATAGACATTCTGTGTATCAACGTCCTGATTTTGTCAGTTGGAGGTTTTGTCTTACTATTGTATACTTAAGAATAGGTGTTTGGCCTTCGTCCTAACTTTACACCACTTCAGAATGGATAGTCTGTGTATCAACGTCCTGATTTTGTCAGTTGGCAGTTTTGTCTTACTATTGTATATTTAAGAATTGGTGTTTCACTCGTCCTAACTTTGTACAACTTCAGAATAGTGTGTGTAACAATGTCTTGATTTTGTCCATTGTAAATGTAGAAGCAAACATTGATAATTAGGTTCTCATTTCAATGAAAACTGCAGTTGTTTAGTGATTTGAAGACTTCCAGATATCCATATGTTAAAAATAAAGAGTTTTGGGACGTATCACAGTACTGAAAAAAAAATATATCTCTTGTAAATGTGTCCACAGATAATAAATGAAAGCAGTTCTGTGCCAACTACATCTCACGGCAAGGGGAAATACAGCCTTGACCCAACTGCGAATGATCAGGCTCGCAAAGCCTCTGAGTTGGTAAGTTACGCATTCATTATCTATTCTAAATTGCTTTGTCTTGACAATATTAACATAATGTAATGTTAGCTTATTCCCATATCTTTTTCTTACAATCCAGTTACCCATTTCATTATAGTGTAAGAAACTGCACAGAGAAGTTAATATGATCTTTGCATTCAGTCATTAATTGATGGCTTGAGGATGGGTTTAGAGATCTTTAAAAGTTGAAGAAAAAAGTACAACAACATTGTTAGGTCCAGTCCAAACTCACTGAACATCACAACATGCTTGTACTTGTTTAGAATAACTTCTTACTTCAGTCCACTACAGAATGAACAGGTTATGTAGTGACTTCATGATTTTATCCTTTGAAGATTGCAAATGTTTTTTACCATTGTAAATTACAAATAGTTGTAAAAGTGCAATGTCCTATCTTTACTCCTCTACAAAATGGTCAGTGTGTAACATTTCGATTTTGTCCAGTTCAGTTTTTGTCATAGTTTTGTAAATGTATTGCTAGAGTTTGGGTTTTAGTCTAACTGTACACCTCTGCATAATAGTGTGAGTAATAATGTCCTGAATGTGTCCATTGGAATTTCTTTTACCATTGCAAATTAAGAAAGAGCTTTGTGTCCTAACTTTACTCCACTCCAGAATAGACATTCTGTGTATCAACGTCCTGATTTTGTCAGTTGGAGGTTTTGTCTTACTATTGTATACTTAAGAATAGGTGTTTGGCCTTCGTCCTAACTTTACACCACTTCAGAATGGATAGTCTGTGTATCAACGTCCTGATTTTGTCAGTTGGCAGTTTTGTCTTACTATTGTATATTTAAGAATTGGTGTTTCACTCGTCCTAACTTTGTACAACTTCAGAATAGTGTGTGTAACAATGTCTTGATTTTGTCCATTGTAAATGTAGAAGCAAACATTGATAATTAGGTTCTCATTTCAATGAAAACTGCAGTTGTTTAGTGATTTGAAGACTTCCAGATATCCATATGTTAAAAATAAAGAGTTTTGGGACGTATCACAGTACTGAAAAAAAATATATCTCTTGTAAATGTGTCCACAGATAATAAATGAAAGCAGTTCTGTGCCAACTACATCTCACGGCAAGGGGAAATACAGCCTTGACCCAACTGCTAATGATCAGGCTCGCAAAGCCTCTGAGTTGGTAAGTTACGCATTCATTATCTATTCTAAATTGCTTTGTCTTGACAATATTAACATAATGTAATGTTAGCTTATTCCCATATCTTTTTCTTACAATCCAGTTACCCATTTCATTATAGTGTAAGAAACTGCACAGAGAAGTTAATATGATCTTTGCATTCAGTCATTAATTGATGGCTTGATGATGGGTTTAGAGATCTTTAAAAGTTGAAGAAAAAAGTACAACAACATTATGTCCAGTACAAACTCACTGAACATTACAACATGCTTGTACTTGCTTAGAATAACTTCTTACCTCAGTCCACTACAGAATGAACAGCTTGTGTAGTGACTTCATTTTTTTATCCTTTGAAGATTGCAAATGTCTTTTACCATTGTAAATTACAAATAGTTGTAAAAGTGCAATGTCCTATCTTTACTCCTCTACAAAATGGTCAGTCTGTAACATTTCGATTTTGTCCAGTGCAGTTTTTGTCATAGTTTTGTAAATGTATTGCTAGAGTTTGGGTTTTAGTCTAACTGTACACATCTGCATAATAGTGTGAGTAATAATGTCCTGAATGTGTCCATTGGAATTTCTTTTACCATTGCAAATTAAGAAAGAGCTTTGTGTCCTAACTTTACTCCACTCCAGAATAGACATTCTGTGTATCAACGTCCTGATTTTGTCAGTTGGAGGTTTTGTCTTACTATTGTATACTTAAGAATAGGTGTTTGGCCTTCGTCCTAACTTTACACCACTTCAGAATGGATAGTCTGTGTATCAACGTCCTGATTTTGTCAGTTGGCAGTTTTGTCTTACTATTGTATATTTAAGAATTGGTGTTTCACTCGTCCTAACTTTGTACAACTTCAGAATAGTGTGTGTAACAATGTCTTGATTTTGTCCATTGTAAATGTAGAAGCAAACATTGATAATTAGGTTCTCATTTCAATGAAAACTGCAGTTGTTTAGTGATTTGAAGATTCCAGATATCCATATGTTAAAAATAAAGAGTTTTGGGACGTATCACAGTACTGAAAAAAAATATATCTCTTGTAAATGTGTCCACAGATAATAAATGAAAGCAGTTCTGCGCCAACTACATCTCACGGCAAGGGGAAATACAGCCTTGACCCAACTGCGAATGATCAGGCTCGCAAAGCCTCTGAGTTGGTAAGTTACGCATTCATTATCTATTCTAAATTGCTTTGTCTTGACAATATTAACATAATGTAATGTTAGCTTATTCCCATATCTTTTTCTTACAATCCAGTTACCCATTTCATTATAGTGTAAGAAACTGCATAGAGAAGTTAATATGATCTTTGCATTCAGTCATTAATTGATGGCTTGATGATGGGTTTAGAGATCTTTAAAAGTTGAAGAAAAAAGTACAACAACATTGTTAGGTCCAGTCCAAACTCACTGAACATCACAACATGCTTGTACTTGTTTAGAATAACTTCTTACTTCAGTCCACTACAGAATGAACAGGTTATGTAGTGACTTCATGATTTTATCCTTTGAAGATTGCAAATGTTTTTTACCATTGTAAATTACAAATAGTTGTAAAAGTGCAATGTCCTATCTTTACTCCTCTACAAAATGGTCAGTGTGTAACATTTCGATTTTGTCCAGTTCAGTTTTTGTCATAGTTTTGTAAATGTATTGCTAGAGTTTGGGTTTTAGTCTAACTGTACACCTCTGCATAATAGTGTGAGTAATAATGTCCTGAATGTGTCCATTGGAGTTCCTTTTACCATTGCAAATTAAGAAAGAGCTTTGTGTCCTAACTTTACTCCACTCCAGAATAGACATTCTGTGTATCAACGTCCTGATTTTGTCAGTTGGAGGTTTTGTCTTACTATTGTATACTTAAGAATAGGTGTTTGGCCTTCGTCCTAACTTTACACCACTTCAGAATGGATAGTCTGTGTATCAACGTCCTGATTTTGTCAGTTGGCAGTTTTGTCTTACTATTGTATATTTAAGAATTGGTGTTTCACTCGTCCTAACTTTGTACAACTTCAGAATAGTGTGTGTAACAATGTCTTGATTTTGTCCATTGTAAATGTAGAAGCAAACATTGATAATTAGGTTCTCATTTCAATGAAAACTGCAGTTGTTTAGTGATTTGAAGACTTCCAGATATCCATATGTTAAAAATAAAGAGTTTTGGGACGTATCACAGTACTGAAAAAAAAATATATCTCTTGTAAATGTGTCCACAGATAATAAATGAAAGCAGTTCTGTGCCAACTACATCTCACGGCAAGGGGAAATACAGCCTTGACCCAACTGCGAATGATCAGGCTCGCAAAGCCTCTGAGTTGGTAAGTTACGCATTCATTATCTATTCTAAATTGCTTTGTCTTGACAATATTAACATAATGTAATGTTAGCTTATTCCCATATCTTTTTCTTACAATCCAGTTACCCATTTCATTATAGTGTAAGAAACTGCACAGAGAAGTTAATATGATCTTTGCATTCAGTCATTAATTGATGGCTTGATGATGGGTTTAGAGATCTTTAAAAGTTGAAGAAAAAAGTACAACAACATTATGTCCAGTACAAACTCACTGAACATTACAACATGCTTGTACTTGCTTAGAATAACTTCTTACTTCAGTCCACTACAGAATGAACAGGTTATGTAGTGACTTCATGATTTTATCCTTTGAAGATTGCAAATGTCTTTTACCATTGTAAATTACAAATAGTTGTAAAAGTGCAATGTCCTATCTTTACTCCTCTACAAAATGGTCAGTGTGTAACATTTCGATTTTGTCCAGTGCAGTTTTTGTCATAGTTTTGTAAATGTATTGCTAGAGTTTGGGTTTTAGTCTAACTGTACACCTCTGCATAATAGTGTGAGTAATAATGTCCTGAATGTGTCCATTGGAATTTCTTTTACCATTGCAAATTAAGAAAGAGCTTTGTGTCCTAACTTTACTCCACTCCAGAATAGACATTCTGTGTATCAACGTCCTGATTTTGTCAGTTGGAGGTTTTGTCTTACTATTGTATACTTAAGAATAGGTGTTTGGCCTTCGTCCTAACTTTACACCACTTCAGAATGGATAGTCTGTGTATCAACGTCCTGATTTTGTCAGTTGGCAGTTTTGTCTTACTATTGTATATTTAAGAATTGGTGTTTCACTCGTCCTAACTTTGTACAACTTCAGAATAGTGTGTGTAACAATGTCTTGATTTTGTCCATTGTAAATGTAGAAGCAAACATTGATAATTAGGTTCTCATTTCAATGAAAACTGCAGTTGTTTAGTGATTTGAAGACTTCCAGATATCCATATGTTGAAAATAAAGAGTTTGGGACGTATCACAGTACTGAAAAAAAATATATCTCTTGTAAATGTGTCCACAGATAATAAATGAAAGCAGTTCTGTGCCAACTACATCTCACGGCAAGGGGAAATACAGCCTTGACCCAACTGCGAATGATCAGGCTCGCAAAGCCTCTGAGTTTGTAAGTTACGCATTCATTATCTATTCTAAATTGCTTTGTCTTGACAATATTAACATAATGTAATGTTAGCTTATTCCCATATCTTTTTCTTACAATCCAGTTACCCATTTCGTTATAGTGTAAGAAACTGCATAGGGAAGTTAATATGATCTTTGCATTCAGTCATTAATTGATGGCTTGATGATGGGTTTAGAGATCTTTAAAAGTTGAAGAAAAAAGTACAACAACATTATGTCCAGTACAAACTCACTGAACATTACAACATGCTTGTACTTGCTTAGAATAACTTCTTACCTCAGTCCACTACAGAATGAACAGCTTGTGTAGTGACTTCATTTTTTTATCCTTTGAAGATTGCAAATGTCTTTTACCATTGTAAATTACAAATAGTTGTAAAAGTGCAATGTCCTATCTTTACTCCTCTACAAAATGGTCAGTGTGTAACATTTCGATTTTGTCCAGTGCAGTTTTTGTCATAGTTTTGTAAATGTATTGCTAGTGTGTAGGTTTTGGTCTAACTGTACACCTCTGCATAATAGTGTGAGTAATAATGTCCTGAATGTGTCCATTGGAGTTCCTTTTACCATTGCAAATTAAGAAAGAGCTTTGTGTCCTAACTTTACTCCACTCCAGAATAGACATTCTGTGTATCAACGTCCTGATTTTGTCAGTTGGAGGTTTTGTCTTACTATTGTATACTTAAGAATAGGTGTTTGGCCTTCGTCCTAACTTTACACCACTTCAGAATGGATAGTCTGTGTATCAACGTCCTGATTTTGTCAGTTGGCAGTTTTGTCTTACTATTGTATATTTAAGAATTGGTGTTTCACTCGTCCTAACTTTGTACAACTTCAGAATAGTGTGTGTAACAATGTCTTGATTTTGTCCATTGTAAATGTAGAAGCAAACATTGATAATTAGGTTCTCATTTCAATGAAAACTGCAGTTGTTTAGTGATTTGAAGACTTCCAGATATCCATATGTTAAAAATAAAGAGTTTTGGGACGTATCACAGTACTGAAAAAAAATATATCTCTTGTAAATGTGTCCACAGATAATAAATGAAAGCAGTTCTGTGCCAACTACATCTCACGGCAAGGGGAAATACAGCCTTGACCCAACTGCGAATGATCAGGCTCGCAAAGCCTCTGAGTTGGTAAGTTACGCATTCATTATCTATTCTAAATTGCTTTGTCTTGACAATATTAACATAATGTAATGTTAGCTTATTCCCATATCTTTTTCTTACAATCCAGTTACCCATTTCATTATAGTGTAAGAAACTGCACAGAGAAGTTAATATGATCTTTGCATTCAGTCATTAATTGATGGCTTGATGATGGGTTTAGAGATCTTTAAAAGTTGAAGAAAAAAGTACAACATTATGTCCAGTACAAACTCACTGAACATTACAACATGCTTGTACTTGCTTAGAATAACTTCTTACTTCAGTCCACTACAGAATGAACAGGTTATGTAGTGACTTCATGATTTTATCCTTTGAAGATTGCAAATGTCTTTTACCATTGTAAATTACAAATAGTTGTAAAAGTGCAATGTCCTATCTTTACTCCTCTACAAAATGGTCAGTGTGTAACATTTCGATTTTGTCCAGTGCAGTTTTTGTCATAGTTTTGTAAATGTATTGCTAGAGTTTGGGTTTTAGTCTAACTGTACACCTCTGCATAATAGTGTGAGTAATAATGTCCTGAATGTGTCCATTGGAATTTCTTTTACCATTGCAAATTAAGAAAGAGCTTTGTGTCCTAACTTTACTCCACTCCAGAATAGACATTCTGTGTATCAACGTCCTGATTTTGTCAGTTGGAGGTTTTGTCTTACTATTGTATACTTAAGAATAGGTGTTTGGCCTTCGTCCTAACTTTACACCACTTCAGAATGGATAGTCTGTGTATCAACGTCCTGATTTTGTCAGTTGGCAGTTTTGTCTTACTATTGTATATTTAAGAATTGGTGTTTCACTCGTCCTAACTTTGTACAACTTCAGAATAGTGTGTGTAACAATGTCTTGATTTTGTCCATTGTAAATGTAGAAGCAAACATTGATAATTAGGTTCTCATTTCAATGAAAACTGCAGTTGTTTAGTGATTTGAAGATTCCAGATATCCATATGTTAAAAATAAAGAGTTTTGGGACGTATCACAGTACTGAAAAAAAATATATCTCTTGTAAATGTGTCCACAGATAATAAATGAAAGCAGTTCTGCGCCAACTACATCTCACGGCAAGGGGAAATACAGCCTTGACCCAACTGCGAATGATCAGGCTCGCAAAGCCTCTGAGTTGGTAAGTTACGCATTCATTATCTATTCTAAATTGCTTTGTCTTGACAATATTAACATAATGTAATGTTAGCTTATTCCCATATCTTTTTCTTACAATCCAGTTACCCATTTCATTATAGTGTAAGAAACTGCATAGAGAAGTTAATATGATCTTTGCATTCAGTCATTAATTGATGGCTTGATGATGGGTTTAGAGATCTTTAAAAGTTGAAGAAAAAAGTACAACAACATTGTTAGGTCCAGTCCAAACTCACTGAACATCACAACATGCTTGTACTTGTTTAGAATAACTTCTTACTTCAGTCCACTACAGAATGAACAGGTTATGTAGTGACTTCATGATTTTATCCTTTGAAGATTGCAAATGTTTTTTACCATTGTAAATTACAAATAGTTGTAAAAGTGCAATGTCCTATCTTTACTCCTCTACAAAATGGTCAGTGTGTAACATTTCGATTTTGTCCAGTTCAGTTTTTGTCATAGTTTTGTAAATGTATTGCTAGAGTTTGGGTTTTAGTCTAACTGTACACCTCTGCATAATAGTGTGAGTAATAATGTCCTGAATGTGTCCATTGGAGTTCCTTTTACCATTGCAAATTAAGAAAGAGCTTTGTGTCCTAACTTTACTCCACTCCAGAATAGACATTCTGTGTATCAACGTCCTGATTTTGTCAGTTGGAGGTTTTGTCTTACTATTGTATACTTAAGAATAGGTGTTTGGCCTTCGTCCTAACTTTACACCACTTCAGAATGGATAGTCTGTGTATCAACGTCCTGATTTTGTCAGTTGGCAGTTTTGTCTTACTATTGTATATTTAAGAATTGGTGTTTCACTCGTCCTAACTTTGTACAACTTCAGAATAGTGTGTGTAACAATGTCTTGATTTTGTCCATTGTAAATGTAGAAGCAAACATTGATAATTAGGTTCTCATTTCAATGAAAACTGCAGTTGTTTAGTGATTTGAAGACTTCCAGATATCCATATGTTAAAAATAAAGAGTTTTGGGACGTATCACAGTACTGAAAAAAAAATATATCTCTTGTAAATGTGTCCACAGATAATAAATGAAAGCAGTTCTGTGCCAACTACATCTCACGGCAAGGGGAAATACAGCCTTGACCCAACTGCGAATGATCAGGCTCGCAAAGCCTCTGAGTTGGTAAGTTACGCATTCATTATCTATTCTAAATTGCTTTGTCTTGACAATATTAACATAATGTAATGTTAGCTTATTCCCATATCTTTTTCTTACAATCCAGTTACCCATTTCGTTATAGTGTAAGAAACTGCATAGGGAAGTTAATATGATCTTTGCATTCAGTCATTAATTGATGGCTTGATGATGGGTTTAGAGATCTTTAAAAGTTGAAGAAAAAAGTACAACAACATTGTTAGGTCCAGTACAAACTCACTGAACAACACAACATGCTTGTACTTGCTTAGAATAACTTCTTACTTCAGTCCACTACATAATGAACACGTTGTGTAGTGACTTCATGATTTTATCCTTTGAAGATTGCAAATGTCTTTTACCATTGTAAATTACAAATAGTTGTAAAAGTGCAATGTCCTATCTTTACTCCTCTACAAAATGGTCAGTCTGTAACATTTCGATTTTGTCCAGTTCAGTTTTTGTCATAGTTTTGTAAATGTATTGCTAGTGTGTAGGTTTTGGTCTAACTGTACACCTCTGCATAATAGTGTGAGTAATAATGTCCTGAATGTGTCCATTGGAGTTCCTTTTACCATTGCAAATTAAGAAAGAGCTTTGTGTCCTAACTTTACTCCACTCCAGAATAGACATTCTGTGTATCAACGTCCTGATTTTGTCAGTTGGAGGTTTTGTCTTACTATTGTATACTTAAGAATAGGTGTTTGGCCTTCGTCCTAACTTTACACCACTTCAGAATGGATAGTCTGTGTATCAACGTCCTGATTTTGTCAGTTGGCAGTTTTGTCTTACTATTGTATATTTAAGAATTGGTGTTTCACTCGTCCTAACTTTGTACAACTTCAGAATAGTGTGTGTAACAATGTCTTGATTTTGTCCATTGTAAATGTAGAAGCAAACATTGATAATTAGGTTCTCATTTCAATGAAAACTGCAGTTGTTTAGTGATTTGAAGACTTCCAGATATCCATATGTTAAAAATAAAGAGTTTTGGGACGTATCACAGTACTGAAAAAAAATATATCTCTTGTAAATGTGTCCACAGATAATAAATGAAAGCAGTTCTGTGCCAACTACATCTCACGGCAAGGGGAAATACAGCCTTGACCCAACTGCGAATGATCAGGCTCGCAAAGCCTCTGAGTTGGTAAGTTACGCATTCATTATCTATTCTAAATTGCTTTGTCTTGACAATATTAACATAATGTAATGTTAGCTTATTCCCATATCTTTTTCTTACAATCCAGTTACCCATTTCATTATAGTGTAAGAAACTGCACAGAGAAGTTAATATGATCTTTGCATTCAGTCATTAATTGATGGCTTGATGATGGGTTTAGAGATCTTTAAAAGTTGAAGAAAAAAGTACAACATTATGTCCAGTACAAACTCACTGAACATTACAACATGCTTGTACTTGCTTAGAATAACTTCTTACTTCAGTCCACTACAGAATGAACAGGTTATGTAGTGACTTCATGATTTTATCCTTTGAAGATTGCAAATGTCTTTTACCATTGTAAATTACAAATAGTTGTAAAAGTGCAATGTCCTATCTTTACTCCTCTACAAAATGGTCAGTGTGTAACATTTCGATTTTGTCCAGTGCAGTTTTTGTCATAGTTTTGTAAATGTATTGCTAGAGTTTGGGTTTTAGTCTAACTGTACACCTCTGCATAATAGTGTGAGTAATAATGTCCTGAATGTGTCCATTGGAATTTCTTTTACCATTGCAAATTAAGAAAGAGCTTTGTGTCCTAACTTTACTCCACTCCAGAATAGACATTCTGTGTATCAACGTCCTGATTTTGTCAGTTGGAGGTTTTGTCTTACTATTGTATACTTAAGAATAGGTGTTTGGCCTTCGTCCTAACTTTACACCACTTCAGAATGGATAGTCTGTGTATCAACGTCCTGATTTTGTCAGTTGGCAGTTTTGTCTTACTATTGTATATTTAAGAATTGGTGTTTCACTCGTCCTAACTTTGTACAACTTCAGAATAGTGTGTGTAACAATGTCTTGATTTTGTCCATTGTAAATGTAGAAGCAAACATTGATAATTAGGTTCTCATTTCAATGAAAACTGCAGTTGTTTAGTGATTTGAAGATTCCAGATATCCATATGTTAAAAATAAAGAGTTTTGGGACGTATCACAGTACTGAAAAAAAATATATCTCTTGTAAATGTGTCCACAGATAATAAATGAAAGCAGTTCTGCGCCAACTACATCTCACGGCAAGGGGAAATACAGCCTTGACCCAACTGCGAATGATCAGGCTCGCAAAGCCTCTGAGTTGGTAAGTTACGCATTCATTATCTATTCTAAATTGCTTTGTCTTGACAATATTAACATAATGTAATGTTAGCTTATTCCCATATCTTTTTCTTACAATCCAGTTACCCATTTCATTATAGTGTAAGAAACTGCATAGAGAAGTTAATATGATCTTTGCATTCAGTCATTAATTGATGGCTTGATGATGGGTTTAGAGATCTTTAAAAGTTGAAGAAAAAAGTACAACAACATTGTTAGGTCCAGTCCAAACTCACTGAACATCACAACATGCTTGTACTTGTTTAGAATAACTTCTTACTTCAGTCCACTACAGAATGAACAGGTTATGTAGTGACTTCATGATTTTATCCTTTGAAGATTGCAAATGTTTTTTACCATTGTAAATTACAAATAGTTGTAAAAGTGCAATGTCCTATCTTTACTCCTCTACAAAATGGTCAGTGTGTAACATTTCGATTTTGTCCAGTTCAGTTTTTGTCATAGTTTTGTAAATGTATTGCTAGAGTTTGGGTTTTAGTCTAACTGTACACCTCTGCATAATAGTGTGAGTAATAATGTCCTGAATGTGTCCATTGGAGTTCCTTTTACCATTGCAAATTAAGAAAGAGCTTTGTGTCCTAACTTTACTCCACTCCAGAATAGACATTCTGTGTATCAACGTCCTGATTTTGTCAGTTGGAGGTTTTGTCTTACTATTGTATACTTAAGAATAGGTGTTTGGCCTTCGTCCTAACTTTACACCACTTCAGAATGGATAGTCTGTGTATCAACGTCCTGATTTTGTCAGTTGGCAGTTTTGTCTTACTATTGTATATTTAAGAATTGGTGTTTCACTCGTCCTAACTTTGTACAACTTCAGAATAGTGTGTGTAACAATGTCTTGATTTTGTCCATTGTAAATGTAGAAGCAAACATTGATAATTAGGTTCTCATTTCAATGAAAACTGCAGTTGTTTAGTGATTTGAAGACTTCCAGATATCCATATGTTAAAAATAAAGAGTTTTGGGACGTATCACAGTACTGAAAAAAAAATATATCTCTTGTAAATGTGTCCACAGATAATAAATGAAAGCAGTTCTGTGCCAACTACATCTCACGGCAAGGGGAAATACAGCCTTGACCCAACTGCGAATGATCAGGCTCGCAAAGCCTCTGAGTTGGTAAGTTACGCATTCATTATCTATTCTAAATTGCTTTGTCTTGACAATATTAACATAATGTAATGTTAGCTTATTCCCATATCTTTTTCTTACAATCCAGTTACCCATTTCGTTATAGTGTAAGAAACTGCATAGGGAAGTTAATATGATCTTTGCATTCAGTCATTAATTGATGGCTTGATGATGGGTTTAGAGATCTTTAAAAGTTGAAGAAAAAAGTACAACAACATTGTTAGGTCCAGTACAAACTCACTGAACAACACAACATGCTTGTACTTGCTTAGAATAACTTCTTACTTCAGTCCACTACATAATGAACACGTTGTGTAGTGACTTCATGATTTTATCCTTTGAAGATTGCAAATGTCTTTTACCATTGTAAATTACAAATAGTTGTAAAAGTGCAATGTCCTATCTTTACTCCTCTACAAAATGGTCAGTCTGTAACATTTCGATTTTGTCCAGTTCAGTTTTTGTCATAGTTTTGTAAATGTATTGCTAGAGTTTGGGTTTTAGTCTAACTGTACACCTCTGCATAATAGTGTGAGTAATAATGTCCTGAATGTGTCCATTGGAGTTTCTTTTACCATTGGAAATTAAGAAAGAGCTTTGTGTCCTAACTTTACTCCACTCCAGAATAGACATTCTGTGTATCAACGTCCTGATTTTGTCAGTTGGAGGTTTTGTCTTACTATTGTATACTTAAGAATAGGTGTTTGGCCTTCGTCCTAACTTTACACCACTTCAGAATGGATAGTCTGTGTATCAACGTCCTGATTTTGTCAGTTGGCAGTTTTGTCTTACTATTGTATATTTAAGAATTGGTGTTTCACTCGTCCTAACTTTGTACAACTTCAGAATAGTGTGTGTAACAATGTATTGATTTTGTCCATTGTAAATGTAGAAGCAAACATTGATAATTAGGTTCTCATTTCAATGAAAACTGCAGTTGTTTAGTGATTTGAAGATTCCAGATATCCATATGTTAAAAATAAAGAGTTTTGGGACGTATCACAGTACTGAAAAAAAATATATCTCTTGTAAATGTGTCCACAGATAATAAATGAAAGCAGTTCTGCGCCAACTACATCTCACGGCAAGAGGAAATACAGCCTTGACCAAACTGCGAATGATCAGACTCGCAAAGCCTCCGAGTTGGTAAGTTACGCATTCATTATCTATTCTAAATTGCTTTGTCTTGACAATATTAACATAATGTAATGTTAGCTTATTCCCATATCTTTTTCTTACAATCCAGTTACCCATTTCGTTATAGTGTAAGAAACTGCATAGAGAAGTTAATATGATCTTTGCATTCAGTCATTAATTGATGGCTTGATGATGGGTTTAGAGATCTTTAAAAGTAGAAGAAAAAAGTACAACAACATTGTTAGGTCCAGTCCAAACTCACTGAACATCACAACATGCTTGTACTTGTTTAGAATAACTTCTTACTTTAGTCCACTACAGAATGAACAGGTTATGTAGTGACTTCATTTTTTTATCCTTTGAAGATTGCAAATGTCTTTTACCATTGTAAATTACAAATAGTTGTAAAAGTGCAATGTCCTATCTTTACTCCTCTACAAAATGGTCAGTCTGTAACATTTCGATTTTGTCCAGTGCAGTTTTTGTCATAGTTTTGTAAATGTATTGCTAGTAGGCTTGTCACGATACTAAGAATTACAACTTCGATACGATACTTAAAAAAATATTGAAATTCGATACCATTTTCGATACCAAAGTCAGATACTGTGCTAATTTTCGTTTTAAAGCCTTTTTATTTTTTTCTAAACAAACAAATGAATGTTGCTTTGTGTTTGAAAATGCTTGAAATTGTAACTACATTTCACAACAAATAGGTGTCTGACTGATCAGTTCTCTTGTATGACGTTAACAAATACGAGCCTCTTGTAATTCCAGGACGAAACATGAGATAACGTGAAGACGTTAAGATTGGGCGTTTTGAAAATAAACCACCATTAAATAATGTGGTAAAAAAAGCGAATAATTTCGAGTATATGTATAAATATTTAACTTAACTTATCCCAACAAACATCCAACGTCAGAAAGACGTTAAAATCATGTCTGTATCACGTCGGTCAGTCCAGACCCATTTTGCATGTCTGGTGGACGTTCAAAACTGGTTCAAAATCTGACAGTGTGACTAGGACCTTAACCTTAACTTAACATGGACATCTATGACGAGTTTTCTATCTGAACGTCTGACTAGGACCTTTATTGGATGTCAGTGAACGTGCAAAAACTGAAACTGAACGACAGTAATAGACGTCAAAAGACGTTTAAAAAAGACGTCGCAAAAACTTTCATTCTGGCTTTTCAGTGGACGTCTTTTGAACGTCTGACAAAGTGTCTTTGCTCGTGCTGGGAAATATTGAAATGGATCTTGAAAGTGACATACAAGTGTTTGAATTCCACAAGGTGTATGAACCCTGCAAACAGGGTTGCCAGGTCCTACAAAAATATCCAGCCCAAAGTCAGTGTAATTTGTTGAGCGGGGGGGTTGGCGAAGTGTAAGTTGTTGAGCGGGGCGGTTAAAATTGACACTATTTAAGTATTATATCGCTTGTAACTCCCGCGGTGGCCCAACTCAAAAGTAGCCCAAAAAACCGCACCCCGCGACCCCAGAATTTTTACCCGCGGAAGGAGTTTCAAACAAGCCCAATTTGGCATGAAAACCGCGAACCTGGCAACACTGCCTGCAAACATAACTTTGTTCATCGCGCTGAAGCGCGGCGCACGCGAGGTCGTGCACCTCTCGAATTTTGTAACTTTGGGCGTGCCGCGCTTCAGCGCAATGAACAACGCCATGTTTGCAGGGTTCATACACCTTTATAAGGTGGATGTAACGTGCAAGAACTAGGAGAAGGACACAGATGCTGCTGAGAGTCAGATTTATTGGTAGGAGTTTCCTCCCGTCTCCTAACCTGATCGGCTCGAATCGCTCTTGAACGGCGAGGCATTTCATTTACATTAACACTCGGAGCTTCAGACAACGAAATACTGCGAATGCAATGGTAAAACTCCTTGAGTGAACAGTAGTACACAGACTAGTTAACTAACACCTCTCAGACACGACAAGGAATACAAAAATACGAACGAGTTATTACACAAACAGTAAACAAACAAACGCATTCAAAAAGGACAATACAATAAACCGGACTAACGCAAAACAGACCTGGCGAAATCAACTAACTTCACTAACGAACCATCAGGAAACAATAACGCGTTGACTCAATAAAGAGTACAAAACCAAACATAGGATGATCTGCGAAACAACTCGAAACAAATCTAATTGAAAGGACCAAACGCTGAACATACAATGATCAAAGTTAAACACCAACATGATTAACGTCTTCACGTTCTCTCATGTTTCGTCCTGGAATTACAAGAGGCTCGTATTTGTTAACGTAATACACACTGTTCAGTCAGACAGCTATTTGTTGTGAAATGAAGTAGTTACAATATCAAGCATTTCAAGTACTTTAGCCTACATTCCAGCACTTTTCAAACCTGAAACACAAAGCAGCATTAAAATGCTAATTCCCCTTTTGTTGAGGGGTGTTTATTTTATACTACCACATATAGTTTCGGACAACACTGCAAAGCGGAAAGTATAAACGCCTCCACCGCTCGTTCACGCGAGGTGGGCGGAGTCGAGCGCTGTGGTCACTCAACCAGGCTTTAGCGCCCTTCGTTGAAATGTTCCAAAAGCACCGCTTGCAAACTGGTTTGTTCATGTCCTTCGGTTTTCCATCTATATCTGCTTCGAATCCAACAGCACTGCGTTTGCTTTAGCTGCCATTTTAGCATTACAAACTGTCCTGTGCATTACGGCAGCTTGGGTGGGTCAAACGAAAGCGCATTTTATGTAAAAAGAATCGATACTTAAGAGAAACGAGTATTGTACCGTTTCAGAATGTTCAGTATCGATACATATCGATATATCGATTTTTTTGACAACACTAATTGCTAGTGTGTGGGTTTTGGTCTAACTGTACACCTCCGCATGATATTGTGAGTAATAATGTCCTGAATGTGTCCATTGGAGTTTCTTTTACCATTGCGAATTAAGAAAGAGCTTTGTGTCCTAACTTTACTCCACTCCAGAATAAACATTCTGTGTATCAACGTCCTGATTTTGTCAGTTGGAGATTTTGTCTTACTGTTGTATACTTAAGAATAGGTGTTTGGCCTTCGTCCTAACTTTACACCACTTCAGAATGGATAGTCTGTGTATCAACGTCCTGATTTTGTCAGTTGGAGGTTTTGCCTTACTATTGTATACTTAAGAATTGGTATTCATCTAGCTTTTTGCCTATTTCCTTTCCTTACAATCAAGTTACCCTTACAATCAAGTTACATTATGGGTTATAAGCCTTTATTAGGTCCAGGGCAAACTCACTGAAATCATGATGTGCTCGTACTTTCTTGTAACTAGCCATTTCCCCTCCAAAATACAATTTTTCTTATACTTAAGTGACCTTTAGTGCAAATAAACTACATGGATAATGTGAAATGAACTTTCAATTCTGGCAGTAATCAATGGAATTTATCGAATTTGTTTAGACTTATTTCTAACTTCAGTCCAATGATTAACATGTAAAGATGTGGTAAGCCAATTTAATTATTTTTTGTACATTTTTCTACAGGTATTGGATGAATTTAAGCCTTCACAGGCAAAAATATCACGTTACAACCCATCAATTTCTATCTCAAAACAGAAGACAATTGAAGACAATGAAGAGGTACTTTGTAAATCAGTTCAATTGTAATACAGGTATAATTAACAGTATGAGTCCTTTAGTCAGTTAACGATCACTGAATTACATAAAAAACCGTTTTCTGTATTTTCTTACAAACTATATAGCTACCAAATATACATTTTACTGCATTATTGTGTTCTAAAATAAATGTAATGTTATGTGGTGCTTTGGTGACTAAAATCCAAGTATTTTCATTTTTAATTATTTATAGGTTTCGAGTGACATGGATTGTTCTGACAACACTGACTATGATGATGTGGACTATGTACCTGATACAAGTGATAGCTCCACAGAGAGCAGCTTCTCCAGCAAGCAATACAGCACTTCTCCAAAGCCCTATCCCAAAAAGAAAATTATCAGCTTTCCTAAATCTCAACTAGAACAGGAATCCTATGAAAACGTTGGCAGATCATCCACAGCTCATGATGAGTCTACATATGTCGCATCAATGCCAAATTCTAAAAATAGTTGGCGATATAACAAAAAGCAGTTTTGTTACTTCTGTGAAAAGCCATACTCTAAAATTTCCAGACACTTAGAGTTTGTACACAGCAATGAATCAGAAGTGGCAAAGGCTTTTAGCTTCCCAAAAAATTCTAAAGAGAGAAGAGTGAGATTACGACACTTGACAAACAGAGGAAATTTCTCTCATAATGCCATGGTCATGCAGAAGGGGAGTGGAGAGATTGTTGCATGTAACCGCCCCAAAACCTTAAAACATCCACAAGATTTTACACATTGTTCACATTGTCACGGTCTGTACTCCAGGAAATCACTGTGGAGACATGTAAAAATCTGCCCACAGAAACCAGAACAAGTTGCTAAAACTGGGAGAAAAAGAGTTGCGTCTCAGAGCTGTTTTCAATGCCCCTCTGAAGTCAGTGAAGGTCTTTGGAAGATTGTGTGTGAAATGTCCCAGGATGAGATCTCAGCAGCTGTGAGACAAGACAAGTATATAATACTTTTTGGAGAGCAAATGTACAATAGACTAAAATCAAATCCAGGGAAAAATGAGTACATCAGACAAAAAATGAGAGAGATTGCACGACTTCTTTTAAAAGCAAAACAGTTGACTCCTCTATCATGCATGGAGGACTTCATTAAACCATCAAATTTTCCACATGTAATTGCAGCTGTAAGAGCTGTGGCAGGGTATGATGAGCATGGAAATACATACAAAATACCCTCATTGGCATTAAAGCTGGGCAACAGCTTGATGAGAATTTCTTCTTGTGTAGAATGCAGTGCACTAATTTCTGGGCAAGAGCAGGCAGCAAAGAGTGCCCAAAGCTTTAGAAGACTCTACGAAGCCAGATGGAATGAGGTAGTTTCATCTTCAGCACTGAATACTCTTACTGAGGCCAAATGGAACAAGCCCCAAGTGTTGCCCTTTACTGAGGATGTGAAGAATTTGCACACATTTTTAACTAATGAGCAGAGGAATGCCAAGAGTACCTTGCTTGCAGAGCCCAATGCAAAAAGATATGCAACTCTTTGCAAACTGACATTAAGTCAGGTCATTCTGTTTAACAGAAGGAGAGAGGGTGAAGTTTCTAAGATGCCACTTAAAAATTATATCTCTCGAGTGAAGACGCAGTTGCAGCAAGATATTGCCCTGGGTCTTAGTGAGTTTGAAAAGAAACTCTGTAGCCATTTTGAAAGAGTTGAAATTCGCGGTAAGCGAGGTAGAAAAGTGCCAGTTCTACTGACACCTGACATGGTCAGTTCTTTGGATGCTCTCATCAGAATGAGACAAGAGTTTGTACCTGCCGAGAATGGCTTCCTTTTTGCACGGCCAAATGCTTTGACAAGTTATCGGGGGGCTGACTGCATTCGAGAATATGCCAACGCTAGTGGCACTAAAAATCCAGATGCCATTTCTTCTACACAGTTGCGTAAGCAAGTTGCCACATTGTCAGCGGTTTTAAATTTGAAGGAGCATGAGATGGATCAACTGGCAAGCTTCATGGGCCATGATATCAGAGTGCATCGGGACTTCTATCGTCTTCCAGAAAGCACATTGCAGTTGGCAAAAATGAGTAAGCTTCTCCTTGCCATGGAGAAAGGGAAGCTGAAGGAGGTTCATGGACTTAAGCTGGATGATATCGTGATTGACCCCATGGGTAAGTGATATAAATTAACCCGATCAGTCTTGTTTTTTGTATCCTTAGCTATTGTTACACATTCTCATGTTTATGTAATCTACTAAATGATGGTTGTCATTTTGCTAGATGAAGTAGATGTGTCTAGTGATGCTGAACAAAATGAAGAGGCAATTTCTACAAATCAGGAACCTTCAGGTAAGAATTCTAAGGATGGTTGTAGTACTGCATTTTGATTTGAACATGGGGGGTAAAAGCACTTAATTTTAACTTGTTAACATATTGTTAAAATAGACCACAGTAAGCTGAGTTTTGGCCTTTGTGTATGTAGTTTATTTTGTAAGTATACTGCTCAAAAAATAAAGGGAGCACATCCTAGATCTCAATGAATAAAATATTCCAGTTGAAAATCTTTATTTATTACATAGTGGAATGCATTGGGAACAAAATAACAAAAAATGATAAATGTAAATCAAAATTATCCCATGGAGGTCTGGATTTGCAATTATACTCAAAATCATAGTGGAAAATCAAATGACAAGCTGATCCAACTTCAGTGGAAATTCCTCAAGACAAATTAAAATGAGGTTCAGTAGTGTTTGTGGACTCCACGTACCTGTATGACCTCCCTACAACACCTGGACATGCTCCTGATGAGACGGCAGATGTTCTCCTGAGGAATCTCCTCTCAGACCTGGATTAAAGTGTCAGTCAACTCCTGGACAGTCAGTAGTGCAACATGGCGTTGGTGGATGGAATGAGACATGATGTCCCAAATGTGCTCGATTAGATTCAGGTCTGGGAACAGGCAGGCCAGTCCATAGCTCAATTGTCAGATTTGATCAAGTCAGTCCAAAGATATTCACATTTAAATTGGCCCTATTTTTTAATGCAATTAACCTAAAACGAAAGGAAATCTTGTGATCAAGAAATGTGCGCTAGTTTTAGCATGTGGCCGTGCCCGCTGTTATCATGGTTCATCGGGCCAACACGTTGTCTTGGGACCCTTAAAAAACTACCTTAAACTGTACAGACTGGGATAAAACTTCAGGAAACAATAAAGAAGAATATAATGTAACGGTCTGCTTATCTATTAATATCTTTTGAACAGTTCCACAATGTTTTTGAATGGTCCAAACGTGAAATTAAAATTCAAGCAGGGTCAAAAAGAAACAGAAGCGCAAAATGCGAATTCTTCTAACGGGATGAGAGAAAGTGGACATTCAGTTATGTCATATTAGGAAAACTCTGGGAAGTACCTCCTACAAACCGATGAAAACAGTGATTTTTTTTACCACGCGTTTGCGACCACTGATTTCGCTTAGACAGTGCGACCAGAGAAAAATGGCCGCAGCATTTGTGCGGCCCTCCAAATAAATGCCTCCCCACACCATTCCTGACCCACTGCCAAACCAGTCATGCTGAAGGACGTTGCAGACAGCAGAACATTCTCCATGGTGTCTCCAGACTGTGTCACATCTGTCACGTGCTCATTGTGAATCTGCTCTCATCCGTGAAGAGCACAGGACACCAACGGTGAATCTTCGAATCTTGGTGTTCTCTGGTAAATGCCAATCTCCCTGCACGGTGTTGGGCTGTAAGCACAAGCCCCACTTGTGGACATCAGGCCCTCATACCTCCCTCATGGTGTCTGTTTCTGACAGTTTGAACAGAAACATGGATATTAGTGGCCTGTTGGAGGTCATTTTGCAGGGCTCTGGCACTGCTCCTCCTGTTCCTCCTTGCACAAAGGAGGAGTTAGTGGTCCTGCTGCTGGGTTGTTGCCCTTCTAAGGCCCCCTCCATGTCTCCTGGTGTACTGGCCTGTCTCCTGGTATCTGCTCCATGCTCTGGACACTGCTGTCAGACACAGCAAACCTTCTTGCCACAGCTCACATTGATGTGCCATCCTGGATGATCTGCACTACCTGAGCAACTTCTGTGGATTGTAGACACCACATCATGCTACTACCTCTATGGTGAGAGAACTGACAAAATGCCAAAGTGACCAAAACATCAGCCAGAAAGGATGAGAACAGAGAAAAGGTCTGTGGTCTCCACCTGCAGAACCTCCTTTATGGGGGGTGTCTTGATATTTGCCTCTCATTTCTACCTGTTTTCAGTTCCATTTGCACAACAGCAGGTGAAATTGATTCACGATCAGTGTTGCTTCCTAACTGAACAGATTGGTTTAAAAGAAGTGTGGTTGACTTGGAGTCACATTGTGTTGTATAAGTGTTCCCTTTATTTTTCTGAGCGGTATACAAAATAATATTAATTTAATCTTATTGGCATCTGTTTTTGAATATAGACTGGCTTACTAGTTTACTCAATACAATTTCTTTGAACCTGCAGTCACTGCTCATTTTATAATGATCACCTACCTTAACGCTCCACTACACAACTCAGTTACCGAACACAGGACCATTGCAGTGCATATATTTGGTCAGTGAATCCTTCTCAGCACAGCGGAGCCACATGGTGGTACTGCTATGAGTGTTGTTAGGGTTTTTACACACATCTGTGTCTAATAAGACTCTGTGCTAGTCAGAGTGGTCCACTACTATGGCCAGAAAACTATAATCTCTTGTTGGGATTGGGGTTAGGTGCCTTGCTCAAGGGTACCTCAGTCTTGGCCTCAGGCCTGGGAATCAAACCCACAACCCTCCGGTCACAAGACCAGTTCCCCATCATCAGACCATGATGGCCCCTGTGTATAAGTCCAATTATTTATTGTTAAACCAATCCTCAGTGCCAGTAATGAAAATGGATTTTTATATATTTATCCATATAACTTTTTACAGTGTATGATGGACAGAGTAGTGGTTAGAGCTGTTCTCAGTCAGTACAGCTTTTCATTCTGTGTCGTGGCAGGACGGTTATTCCAGAGATAGACTGGGAGGTCTTCAGCACTCACTGTAGTGCTGCTGATGAGTAGAGGGGTGTGTGATACTTGTAACTTTTTGTCTAGCTGTCTCACCTCACAGTAGGCTCTCTCATCACTTGATCCAAATGCTAAGATGTTTAGGGACAGTTATGGGTAGGCAGGATATACAGGCTCCAGGCTCAGATTGATGGAGTGGTATAACCTGTTGTGGAGTGTCTCTAGTGTCTGATGTTCAGTGAAGTCTAGAACCCAGTTGCACAATGGAGACTGTAATCCTAGAGTGGAGTTTGCAGACCAGCTCAGCATTAGCACTCTTTTAGTCCCGAAGCTAAAGTCAGTCAACAGCATTCTGACATTCTAGAAGTACTGACTGTAATTATTTGTGATTTGTGATGGCACATTGTGTTACCACGGTGATTGAACCACAAAACCAGTGCCACATACACTATCAAGTCAGTACCAACTCTGTGCTGAGAATTGACCAGCACAAATAATAACCAGGTAGCAGCAGGCATAAAGAGCTCAATTTTCCAATGATGTGTTATTGTATTGCTTTTACTTCATGCTGATCATGTTCTAAGTTGTAGCTTATTTGCTTACAAGATACTATGGTATTCAATATATCCAACCTAATTCTATTTTATATTTTAACACCTCAAGGCTGCCATCAGAATTTGGGAAAAGCAGAAAGGAATGATCCTTTGTCCCAAGGACAACTGAAACAAGGTATATTAGTTTAATTACACTGCTTTTAAACTCACATAAAGTAATGAATGATTACTATTTTATTTCATTGGAATGTAATGCCTCACAAACATTTAAAAGAAAAGCTTAAACTGATCTAGAATTTTATTTTAAACAATAGATGTCTGTTAAATTCCTTGTTAATGTGTATTTCTCAATTTGCACAGTGCCAAGAAAGAAAAGGACATGGTCTGCATCAGAAGTGCAGGCCATTGAGAGACACTTGATGAAATTTATCAGAACTTGTCAACTGCCAGGGAAAAAGGAGTGCGTTTCTTGCCTACTATCAGAACCTGTGGCACTTCAAGCAAGAGACTGGACTGCAGTGAAATTTTATATTAAAAACAGAATTACTACATTAAAAAGAAGTCAAACCAAGTAAAATTGATGTAGAGGCCGTAGGAGTGGTTTAAAGGATGTAGGGGCGATATCGAGGATATAGATGATGTAAGGGTGATGTAGAGAAATATGGGGTGATGCAGAGGGTTTAGAGAATTTTGACATTCATGAATTTACTGGCTTTTTAACGTGTATTAAAATGTATTTTTTTATTGTAAGGATATAGGAGTGATACGTGATACAAAGGACGTAGGGCTGGTGTAGAGGATGATATATAAGGACGTAGGGCTGGTGTAGAGGATGATATATAAGGACGTAGGGCTGGTGTAGAGGATGATATAAAGGACGTAGGGCTGGTGTAGAGGATGATATAAAGGACGTAGGGCTGGTGTAGATGATGATATAAAGGACGTAGGGCTGGTGTAGAGGATGATATAAAGGACGTAGGGCTGGTGTAGAGGATGATATAAAGGACGTAGGGGTATAGAGAAGGTAGGTGCGAAATGGAGGATGATGTAAGTGTGATGTAGAGGAACATGTAGTGGACTTAGGGCTGATGCAGAGGGTGTAGGGATTTTTGTTGTTCATGAATTTACTGGCTTTTTAAAGTGTACGTATTTTTTTATGTAAGGTTGTTAGAGTGATATAGATGATGTAGGGGCGGTGTAGAGGATGATGTAGGGGTGATTTTTGTCTTACCTTCATGAATTAACTTTTTTAAAAGTGTATTTTTTATTGTGGCAGTTATAAAAAATCGTTATTGTTATGCTATTTAAAGCAGTATTTCCTTGTATGTGACAAGTGTTAATCTCAAATTCTGGCCATTGAGAGACACTTGATGAAATTTATCATAACTTGTCAACTGCCAGGGAAAAAGGAGTGCGTTTCTTGCCTAATATCGTAACCTGTGGCACTTCAAGCAAGAGACTGGACTGCAGTGAAATTTTCTATTAAAAACAGAATTACTACATAAAAAAAGTCAAACCAAGTAAAATTGATGTAGAGGCCGTAGGAGTGGTTTAAAGGACGTAGGGGCGATGTAGAGGATATAGATGATGTAAAGGTGATGTAGAGAAATATGGGGTGATGCGGATGGTGTAGGGATTTTTGACATTCATGAATTTACTGGCTTTTTAAAGTGTATGTACTTTTTAATGTAAGGTTGTTGGAGTGATCTAGATGATGTAGGGGTGGTGTAGGGGATGATATAGGTGTGATTTTTGTCTTACCTTCATGAATTAACTTTTTTAAAAGTGTATTTTTTATTGTGGCAGTTATAAAAAATCGTTATTGTTATGCTATTTCATGGGTTAAAGTTCTCCGTCACTACGACGGATTTCCGTCATTTGATTTTTTTGGGGAAAAAATCCGTCAAATCATAATAAACAACACACGCGCGTGCTATCTGTTTTGTGGCCGAGATATGATTCTCACTGGCGCTCATCAGCGCTAGATGGATGACGGCGGTGTCATTTGATTGACTTGCGGTTCATTCCGCCTTCAGATTTGCGGATGTTACGTAGAAAAGTTTTTACCCCCCTCCTGCCTGGCGTGATCGTAGCGCGCGACTTTGTACACCTGCGCGAACGGCGGAGGCTACTTGCTGCGTCACATTCTTTTTGCAGTGTAGACCGAAGCAATATGTGGTAGTATAAAGAAACACCCCTCAAAAACAGTGGAATGAACATTTACCTGACCAATTGTAATGTTGCATTAGTGCTGGAATTTAGGCTAAAGTACTTTAAAATGCTTGAAAATGTAACTACTTCGTTTCACAACAAATATCTGTCTGACTGAACAGTTATTACGTTAACAAATACGAGCCTCTTGTAATTCCAGGACGAAACATGAGAGAACGTGAAGTCGTTAAGATTGGGCGTTTTGAAAATAAACCACCATTAAATAATGTGATAAAAAGCGAATTATTTCGAATCATTTCGAGTATATGTTTAAATATTTAACTTAAATTTAACGTTGAGAACGCGTTGAAATGGACCTTGAAAGTGACGTACAAGTGCTTTAATTCCACCTTATAAAGGTGTATGAACCCGGCAAACATGACTTGGTTCACTGCGCTGAAGCGCTGTGCGCGCGAAGTTACAAAATTCGAGAGGTGCACGACTGCGAGGCTCTCGCGCACGGGTGGAGTCACCGCGATTACGTCATTTTCGGCGTGCGGACCCTCGCGCTGCTCACGCCACTCGTGCTGCGTCAAGTATAAAGGCTTAAACCAGGCTTAACATGGATGGTGTTGTTCTGTTTGTATTTAAAAGCTCTATCCAGTGGTGTTAAATTTTTTGTAACATACCTACTTAAAGCATGTAATCTTACGGCTTATGTTTTTGCGATGGTGAATCTGATAAAAACGAGAGCTTCATACCTCTCACCAGGATTCACTAAATTTGACTTGATCTTTAAATAATTTTCTGGAAGAGGACCCCCAGATAACTCCCATTAAATACACATTTATGTACATTTATTGCTCAGGTGTTCATTCTCTCTTCTCTTCTTACACAGGCTGTTTAGATAAATATACTTTATAAATGTGTTTATTGTGTAGAATTAAGCAAAAGAGGCCGTGTCCCAACTACACCACATTTTCAGTAATTGCTGGCATTGTCTTTTGCCAGGAAAAATTTTTCAGTCAAATGAAAATTTCTTGCTTTAACCCATGTGCTATTTAAAGCAGTATTTCCTTGTATGTGACAAGTGTTAATCTCAAATTCTGGCCATTGAGAGACACTTGATGAAATTTATCATAACTTGTCAACTGCCAGGGAAAAAGGAGTGCGTTTCTTGCCTAATATCGTAACCTGTGGCACTTCAAGCAAGAGACTGGACTGCAGTGAAATTTTCTATTAAAAACAGAATTACTACATAAAAAAAGTCAAACCAAGTAAAATTGATGTAGAGGCCGTAGGAGTGGTTTAAAGGACGTAGGGGCGATGTAGAGGATATAGATGATGTAAGGGTGATGTAGAGAAATATGGGGTGATGCGGATGGTGTAGGGATTTTTGACATTCATGAATTTACTGGCTTTTTAAAGTGTATGTACTTTTTAATGTAAGGTTGTTGGAGTGATCTAGATGATGTAGGGGTGGTGTAGGGGATGATATAGGTGTGATTTTTGTCTTACATTCATGAATTTACCTTTTTAAAAGTGTATTTTTTATTGTGGCAGTTATCTATTCTTATGTTAAAAAATCGTTATTGTTATGCTATTAAAAGCAGTATTTCCTTGTTGTATGTGACAAGTGTTAATCTCAAATTCTGTTTGTAAAATGATTTGAAGAAATCTGAAATTTTAACTGTAAAGTAAAGAAGCTCATTACCACAGTATGCTTTGTCACATTTTTGCATTCTGATATGTTGTCACCTTTTATTATACAAATTCTGGGAACCAAAGCCACTGTAACATCCTCAATATATGCCAGACCTGGGCACTGTATGGCCCGCGGACCACATCCGGCTCTCTATTTTTGACCAGCCCAGCTCAGATTGTTAATAAATTAGAAGTCAAAAGTAAACGTGTGACCAATAGCTACCCAAAACAAAACTACACTTTATTTTGAAGGCAAGGGTTTTGTTTTTGTTTTTAAATTTGCATCTGCCCAGTCAGTTTGCTCATGCATCTTTACTCTAATGTGTCAGCAAATTTGTTGGACACCTTTCAAGAAATTTGCTCTTGGCTTTTCAATATGTTGGTGAACAGTAAAAAATTACTGTTATATTTATATAGAATGCAAGAAATATATGCACGGTAATGTCCCCACTTTTCATTATGTCCTTACTATGGTGGTTTGAACAAGAAAATTGAATGTATGTGTTATCATGTCCTGGGTTTTCACTAAAACTTGAAAATGTCCTAAGAATGCTGTGAAATTTCAGGTGTCTTAAAGAAACAAGTTGGAGAAGATCTCAACAGATGGGCTTGATGTGTGTATTTTTTGCAATGCAAAACTGTTTTCATCTCATTGCTAGACCCCTCAGAAAGGCATGTACCCATTTTGTAGGTTATTTTCAGGTGTCCTGACTTTTCACATAAACAAGTATGTGTGTGTGTGTGTGTGTGTGTGTGTGCGTGTGTGAGGTGTGTCCCAATGGCTGGATGCTTCCTGAATCAATAGTATTAATCGATTCACACATTCGATTACTACAGTATTCAAAACATACAGTACTACAGAACTGTACTACAGTACTGCTAAAACACATTTCAGAAATTATCTATTTTATTTCTAAATTCACAAATAAAACTGTAGGCATAATGTAACCTCCCAGTCTATATCTGAATCAAATAACTCTCTTAAAGCCCCAGGAAATTTTTTAAATATAATTCAGGTGAAATTGATTGTTGATCATGTTTGCTGATCAGAGTGTATATTAGAAGCTGCTGTATTTCCAGGTAGGAGTGCAATCGGCTACACATCTCAAAGAAAAACTCACTGCCATTGGAGAGGTGGATTGATAAATCCACCTGTTGAATGGCCTCTTTAACATAAACTTCCAAGGCATCAGATGCTGGCTGAGAGAGCAGGTAGGACTTGGCTCATTGGTTCATTGTTTTTGCTGATTTTTTTCCAGATTCAACAAGGCAAGTCAATGCAATGTTCTGGCAGGGATGAGGAAGAGATGCTAGGTTTAGTATGTCGGGGCTCTCAGCAGACATAACCCTAATGGGTAAGTGCAAATAGTGTGAGTGAATGAAAGTTCACCAGTGGACCAGGAGATGTTGGGAGATTTTCACGGAGAGAATTCTCTCTCTAATGAAGGTTCAGTACAAGTGAAGAATACAACAACTACTTGCAAGAAATACACATAAATATACACAATCACAAAGAATCAATGCTCTCCTATATAACTTCAATTTTGAGTGGGAAAGCTAACATTTAATTGTAAAAGGTTTTGCAGAGGGGGAACCTTCTCACTATGTTTGATTGGCTTGCTAAAATAGTCTCATGCTCAGTTTCTTCCCACTGGCTGCTAATGGGGACAGCTGGATGATGTAGCTGAAGCAGATAGGACTTGCAAATCAGGTCAGACTGACCTCAGTAATGTCTATACTACACTCCCTTGTCAGCATTGATGCATATTGCTATTAGATATGTACTGTGAGTTTGGTATGAGCTGGATCTGTTAATCTATTAAGTTTCACTGGCTGTTCCATTTATCCTGGAATGTATACTTGATTTCTCCAGGGGACTGAGTGCTAGGCTAAGTTATTTTGCAGTGATGCACATATATTTTTTTCACCTTACAAAATGTATCCAAATATTTAAATTACTGATACGCAATGAGGTTTGTAATAAAAGCGCAAACGAAACCTGCTGAAAGAATAAAGAAAAATGTGAATTTGTTTAGCCACTGCACCTTCTGTCTGGGCTAGGCCTGTGTTGAAAAAATCGATTTTCCGATTCAGAATCGATTCGCATAAGATGATCTGATAATCGATTCGTACGTCCAAAGATCGATTTTTTTAGTGAACTTTTACACCCGCCTCGTCACTGAATTCACGCAGGCGTGCTCGGTCTAACTAACTGTAAAACAACATGGCATCGGACAGTGACGGTAACGACGATAGTCAAATCGGAAATCTAAAAGCAGAAGGACAGTTTATCCAGTGTCAGTGACTATTTACAGTTAGTCCATGTCACTGACAGTTTACCCAGTGTTTTTACAGTTTAAAAAAGTTTAAAATGTTCTTGTAACGTTGGGCGCAAGGCGATGGACGAGACATAATCCTTTGCACTTTCCAAATCGTTTATTACATTTACCAAAGCGCAGACAGCGCACATAAAACACATTTACATAGAACATGTGTGACTCAAACAACGACGAGCACAGGACGCTGCGCGAACACACATTAAATAGACAAACCACATAAACCCCACGTGATGACGAGACGAGCCACAGGTGAGACGGATTATCACAAGACGCACCCGCACCCACGGAGATCTACAGACGCAGACGAGTAGACGCAGACAACGTTAACACACGCCCAACAGGGAGGGGTCGGGGACCGTAACGTGACAGTTCTGTTATTATATTCGCACTTTAAAGAAAAATACACGTTTACATTTTATAATTTCAGTTTATTAAGTGTGAGCACTTTTAAAATAAAAATGCATTTGGTAGCAACAGCTTTTGGGTGAATTCTTAATTATTTCAATCATAATAATAATGCACTGGTTAGTGTCCCAGTAGGAGTCCACTGTTGCAGATATAGACACCTCAAAGATGTCCTCTGTTTATTGTCCAGCCGTCAGTAACTACCAACTACCAGTAACTATTTGCTGATTAATATCGATATAATACTAGTTTTAACATGTTGCTTCTGTACATAGTCAGGAAACAGCACAAATACATTTTTAATAACACTAAACCCCGAATTGGATCGGATCGAATTGATTAAATCAGATTAAATCGAAATAAATCTATTCTTAATCTTCAGAATCGGAATCGGATCGATTCTTGGAATTTGAATCGATACCCAGCCCTAGTCTGGGCTATGGCAGGCCAAAGGACATTTTACATCAAATGTGAAGGGAAACAACATTTGTGAAACCACATTTGTCTCTGCATGAATTTGCCCTCTGCTCTCGCAAATTATTTCTGACAAAAATTTTCAGTAGGGCTGAGAAATGGGGAATGAGTAGAAGGAAGATATTTGACAATTGTGAATACTGAATACCACTGTGAAAAATAAGTCCCAAATGATAATGTGGTTTGTCCTGTTCTTCATCAGTCGGAGCTTCCTGAAAACCACTTGCTGTGTTACAGGTCTTCTCAATTACTTGGATGCCTTTTTGTTGCAGAAATGCTATAATCATTATTGATGTATTCAGATTTTCCATTATGTTTCTTGATGCCAACTTTAAACTATGTGTAAAAAATTTAACTTGCACATGCATAAATAATGATGTATGGGCATTACTTGTGATCTGTTGTCATGATGAGGCTTTCTTTGTGATGTCAAGTATCATCATTTTATTAGCTATTTAACAGTTCCACACTTCAAAAAGAATCCAACCATCTTCTATTAGTTAGATATGTTAGATGTAAACAAAGTCTCTTATACAGCCTTCAAAGATTATATACTTTTTAAAATAGCTGACAGTAATAACTTTTCTCACACTCCTAAATTTACTTTATCTAGGTACCTTCAGTGGATGATCATTGATAAATAATTCTATTTATGATGTTCACTTCCCAGGTACTAAAATACAAATTCTATGAATAAAAGCTAACACAATTATATCTGACATGGAAAAACAGGGAAAAAACATTTGTGGGTTAAACAAATGTAGTTGCTCTACAGCTGTTTCCCATTTTCCATCTCTGCTACAGCTTGTTCTCTCGAATGCGCTGCCTACACTTTTCTCGGTGGTTTAATGTCCTGAGATTGGTCTGTTGTGCCTGTCTATATGTCTATATGAGTCTCCCCAGTTCTACCATATTACCAATATATTACCACTTTACATGCAGGAAGCCAGAATTTGGTAAAAGTGAATTGCTGGTAGTCATATATATCTATTAAAACATTGCATGATCATTGTGAATAAGCTTCAGAACCGTCTGTCATACACCGTTTTGATGAGTTTACTTAGTCGAATCTGACATAACGTACCAGACATCCAGTAAGACAGCAGATCATTTAACCTAAACTGGGTTTTTCCAGTGATTTCTTTATTATGTATGTTTTGCACATCACAGTGGTTTGTATTGGCCTTCTACTTCATATATTTTGTACCATGTAATGGAATATGTGATGCTTTTAGTGTAGTCAAACATGAAAGAAACTTGATTTACCATAAAATAGATTCTTTGGAAAATTAGACTGCCTATAATTGAATAATGCACAAAAAATGCGCACACGCTCCAAGCCGATGGGCAGGCTCCGACAGTATATGCGGTACATGAATGGCTACTGGCTAAACAATGGTGGGTAGGCTGGCTTTGGGCGTGATGGATGAAATTTGACGCGTTTATAATAGTCGGCAACCTTGAACTAAGATACACAGGACAGCAGGAGCCCCATGTAGGCTAATAGACCCCCGTGTACTTAGTGAGCGAATCGCACCATTCCTCCCGTGGAAAACATCTGAAACTCAAGAACGCATAACAGGACAACGCCATGAAAACATACAGGCGCGTTATTTTATTTTTTAGCAAATATGTATTTTTAGTTTTCATTTGAACCACATGGACGATTCTTTTCCATAACATTTCTCCACAAAGTGAGCGATGGGTTACTCCAACACTTCTGTGACCCCCAATGGAAGTGATCCATTCGGCAGAAACGAGGAGGTCGCCAAAATTGAGATAACAGTCCTTAGTATCACATTTGTCATCGCCGTCATTGGCAATCTCAGTGTTTTGGTGGCAATGTACAACACTAAGAAAAAGACTTCTCGCATGCATCTCTTCATCAAGCACCTTAGCCTGGCTGACTTGGTAGTAGCTTTTTTCCAGGTCCTGCCACAGCTGTGTTGGAAGATCACGTTTCGTTTCTACGGACCAGATTTCCTTTGTCGGATGGTGAAGCACGTCCAGGTGTCGGGAATGTTCGCCTCCACATATATGATGGTTATGATGACTCTGGACCGTTACATCTCCATCTGCCACCCGTTAAAGACTCTACAGCAGCCCACCAGGCGCTCCTATATTATGATAGGGAGTACCTGGATCAGCAGTCTGGTCCTCAGCATCCCTCAGTACTTCATCTTCTCGCTCAGTGAGATCCAGAACGGCTCCCACGTCTACGACTGCTGGGGACACTTCATCCAGCCGTGGGGAGTCAAGGCATACATCACCTGGATTACCGTCGGGATCTTTCTCATTCCCGTTTTCATTCTTATGATATGTTACGGCTTCATATGCCACAGCATCTGGAAAAATATTCACTATAAAACTAGGAAGAGTGTGACGGAGAAGGCGTGTAAGAACGGGCTGATCGGTAACAGCTCGGTCAGTAGTGTATCCACGATATCCAGAGCTAAATTAAGAACTGTAAAAATGACTTTTGTGATTGTGCTGGCATACATCATATGTTGGGCACCATTTTTTATCGTGCAGATGTGGTCGGTTTGGGATGTTAACTTCAAATGGGATGGTATGTAAGCTTTTCTTTTTTAAAAAAAAGCAATACAATATCGCTACGTAAAAAAGTTAAATACTTAAAGTGCTATGCTGGTTTTAATTACCATAACCCTATCAAATGGCATGTTGTGGAATAATATTTACTGAAATACTCATTCTAACCCATGAAGTCCTTCCTCATCATTTTTAAATCCGTCACACGCTAATTTTGGACCAGACGTATTACTCAGTGATTGATACCTTAGTAAATAAACCGTTTGCGTATTTTAAAGTGGATGTGGATAATATGGCAACGTGGCAACTTGTCTGAAGAGGACAGCTGCCGGTGATTTCGTAATAATTAAACCGGTCCTTCAAGGTGTTTATACAGGTCTTTTTAAGTGTTAACTTGCAGCCCTTAATTTCATAATGGTTATAAGGAACATATATATAATGTATTATATATATTTATAAGGACCATATTATATATATATATATATATATATATATATAATATTATACTATATATAATGCAAATGCTGTATATGTGCCCTCTTTACCCCAGAATCTGACAACACTGCGGTGACTCTCTCGGCGCTGCTGGCGAGTTTGAACAGCTGCTGTAACCCCTGGATTTACATGATCTTCAGTGGTCACCTCCTCCAGGACTTCGTGCGATGCTTCCCCCGCCGCCACAAAGAACGAGAGAAGATCAAAGCAGAAGACTCGGACAGCAGTTTACGAAGAACCACACTACTTAGTAAGATCCCCACCCGGAACACAGGCTCGGGCAAATGGAGATACCTCGACAGCTCTCCTAAATCCATGCTCCATGCGTCCACCTCGCTGGAAACGTAACACTATAAGAATGGGTTAAAGGGCACGTCTTGTATGTAACTGGAGGATGTTTTAAATGCGTTAAGGATTAAAACATACGTTTTGACGATAGTTGTGATCACTAAATAAGATGTAGTTCTGGTTTTTATGCTCACTTGCGTGTAAACACATGGTTCCTTAAGGCCGCATTAAACCCTTATCTTTACATTTCAGTAAATCCAAGGCTCTTATACTCGGAATAATGTTCATTGGCCTATGTAGTTTACAATTTTGTAAATAAAACTCTCATAAAACATTTCAAAGACATCACTAGCAGTATGAAAGGTAAACAAAAGATCAGAGTGTAATATTACTGGGAGTAAGCTACTTTTAAAGCTTACATTTGCTCACCTAGGTTGCTCTTTGATCGAGTTCAGTTTCAGCTGAACTCAAATCTCTCACCTTCTCACTCTACGTGTTATTTTATTCCTCATCTCCCGTTATTGTGATTTTAATTATTCATTTTTAATTTTTGCCATTTTATTCTAATGTTATTTTTAGGTTACTCAGTGAACTGACGTAGTTTGCAACTGTTATTTAAAACTGTATTTTTCGTCAGTTTCCTTCATATTTGTAATAAACCAAGTAAATAAAAACTGTTACTATGAGATACATCGCAATTTCAGTATGCATTCCATGATACATACTCTGGGCATTATTACTTTAGTGTAATCAAAGTATATATTTGCTCAAGATATTATATGATTTCAGGGTTTTACAGTGAGTTAAACAATCTGAGCCGGTTTATGGTTATGATTTACAGTCTATTTATAAACGCTGTTGATGTACATGTTGAATCTATAAATAAATAGCCTATACAATGGAATAAAATGTTTTTGTATATCAGATATTCTATATTTGTATAAAAAAACTTTATTACTAAAATGTTGTATCTTATTATTTTAGACATTACATTGAACAACATAAGACATATGTTGCCCATGTATCATTATTGCACCACGTCATTTTAATATTAATATATCCATGTCCAAAATGCAATAAATTACTTTTTTCCATGAAATATGCATGTTTTAGTATGTTTTTTTTTTCAGAACTGAAACTGAGTTACATGTAGTTAAGGTTTTATTCCCTAATATAGTAAATGTATTACAACTATAAACATAGACTATAAATAGTCTATAAATCGCTGTGTACTTTAACAGGAACATCTATTTTAGAAGTGTATTATAGCTGTGTACAAACGTACAATTGCCATGCTTGTCAGCTTCCTTTCTGTCTCTCTGTCTCTCTCTCTCGCGCGCACGCACGCACGCACACACACACACACACACACACAGAACAGAGGATATCCACTAACTGAACATCCTTTGGGTGGCAGACCACTCTACCTCTACCTCTTGAGTGTATGTGTGTATGTAAAGTTACATGCTCTCAAATATGACATTTATAGTTTGTATTTATCAATTAACTTCCTAAAAATTCACTAAACAATAGAAGCTTAAATCAAATTAATAGTTGCTGGTTCCACACTTTTCTTTTAAAACAGTAGCACGTCTCTTAGGTACAGTTTTTTAAAGAAAATGTGCCACAGTCCTTCTGAAGACTTTGGCTCTCTCTCAGCATGGTGTGTGGACCATATTGTCTGCTGTAGGACTCTTTGTTCTTCCTCTTGGTCGAGATTAGTCTTTATTACTTTTGCCATGTGTTTGAGGTCAATATCATGCTGGAGCATTGATCTGGGACCAATCAGATGCCTCTCTGATGGAACTGCATGATGGAAAAGAATCCGCCTGTACTTCTCAGCTGTTAAAGACTAATTCATTTTGACCAAATCACCAAGTCCATATGCTGAAATTCAGCCCCAAACCTGCAAGGATCATCCACTGTGCTTCGCTGTTGAGTGCAGACCCTGATCCTTGTAGTGGTCTCCAGCCTTTTGGAGCCAAAAAGTAATTTTTTTGACTCTTCATTCCAGAGTTCCTGCTGCCATTGGACTGCACACCCGTCCTTGTGTTTTTGTGCGCAGGCAATGTCATTTGGCTCTCTCCCTCTGAGCCATGGCTTTTCAGCTATTTAGCAACAGTCAGCCAATTTCCAAGTACATAGAAGTAACTTGAAAAAGTAATTGTAACCTATAAGTACAAGTAGGTACATTTAATAACTAAAACAAATGGGTGTATATTATATGTGTATCCATGTGTCAAGGAACATATATACGGTGACTCAATATAAATCTATACAAATCTATTAACAGACTCCATGTAAGCATCACATACTTTCCCAGGCCACTTTTTACTAGGCTACATGCCAGTTGGGTTCATTTGATGAATATGTTGCCATAAAATGTTGATCAGATGTTTACAGTATCGACAAACAAAATTCTATGTGCAATTAATGCAGTTATTTTTGTCACATTAGTCATGTCTCCTTACATACTGATTATGTGAATATGCCATTCTATAGCTTAGATTTAGATAAGGGATACAAATCATAATGTTAATGTGCTACATTTTAAGGAATATGTAAGGCTTTCAATTCTTATCTATGGGAATGTTTCCTGTTATTGGACCTGCATGGGTACTTACACTGTTACACTTACACTGTTATACTGTTACATTTACACTGTTACACCTATACTGTTACACTGTTATACTTAAGCCGTTACAGTTACACTGTTACACCTACACTGTTCTACTGTTACACTTACACTGTCCCAGGCAGTGGCCATATGATTTGGTGCAGAGTGGAGTTTTACGCTGCAAGCTTTCAAAGCAGAAAATGTTTATCTAATGTTTGACAGATCAACATTGACTGTATGATTACAGAATGTTGAGCACATGCCAGCTCTCTTGTACACACTTCATTCCAGACATCCCCAGAATAGCTTGACAGCCTTCCTGTTTCCCTCACATACTTCCCTTCTCATGAATTAACCATGTTCTTATCCTCAAATAGCCATGATTAATGTGCTTTGGGAGTAGGGAAGAGTGGAGGCAGCTGGGTATGTGTAAATGTGTGGACAGAGAGAGAGAGAGAGAGAGAGAGAGAGAGAAAGAGAGAGAGAGAGAGAGGGAGAGAGTAAGAGACAGAATTAGTATTACATGAATGGTTTGTTAGGTTTGTCAACATTTTACTCCGAGTTTAATAATCCTAATACAATCCAACATCATTTAATTAATCCAACAGCCAAAATGCTGACTATTTAAATGTTTTACAGCCAACAGTCTGGACACTATGTTTACCGGTGTTTGACAGATTATTGGGGGGAAACGTCAATGGTTTTGAAATCTTTTGGGGAAATATATGCTGGCCAAAAATCTTGGTGATTGCAGCAACTTTCACTGGACACGGGAAACCTGCCTTAGGTCCCATGTGAAGGTTAATTGTTTTACACTGGACAAGTCAAAGAGTAATGGATTACTTCCATTAATATTTTTTATGTGTTGTTTTTCTGAGGCTGAGAAAATCCATAGATACAATTTTGCTTCTCTGCATATTCGTCAACAACAAATGCTAGTTTTCAGATGGGTTGTTAAATGTTTGACTTGATTTATAAAACTCAAAAATCATCAAACTAAAACCAGACATCGAGTTAAGGAGCTACCACCTTATAAAGGTACAAGTAGTATTGACTGTGTTCTAGCACAAAGGCCTCTTGACCCTCTAAGGATTTTAGTTTTACTCTGTCTTCATAATTTGACACAAACATGTTTACTAACCCTAACCCTAATAAAAATATAATTTGTTATTTTGTCACTTAGCTTAGTCACTTAGTCCAATAGCTTCCCATAATTCCATATAAAAAGTATTTTATTGGTAACTTGTTTTAAAATAAAAATAATATAAATACTTAAGAAAACCTATGACTAAGTTATGACCTAACTATGACGTTAGGTCATAACTGAAAAATTGGACACGACTGTTGGAGGAATGAAACCATTGTAGTGATTCTAGAGATTACTGGTGAGCTTGAATGCAAGGTATGCATTTAAGGGTAAAAAAATATGATGTTCAAAAACCTGAATATCATGTTGAGTTTGTTTGTATATATGATACTTGTCAAAGTGTCTGAGTGTAGCTCACGTCCCAGGATAATTCCTAAATGGTATTGCTTATACTAAAATATCTGCTCCACTTTTAAGTCACAGTATGTGATGCACAGTTGATACAATTAAATAATCACTAAGTTTAAAAGATCTTTTTATTGAGGAAAGTAAGCATCATCTGGACATCCCCCACTCATCATTGGACCTCTGCCATCTGGTAGGTGTTACAGGAGCATTTATGACCACACCTCCAGACTGCATTACAGCTTTTCCCCAAGGGCTATCATTATGCATTATTTAAATCTTCACATAATCACCCCAAACTCACATGCTCCACACTTTACTTCTACAGGTCTTCAGGCTGTAAGCTGCATGTCATTACCTCCCTCCATTGTACTTTACCGCTGCGAGGGTTTGATTGGTCATATGGAGTGTTTTGCTGTGGAGCTGTGAGGGGTTGAGCCAGACTGTATTCGTGAGTGTTTAAATGGTTTGTTCCAATGGAAACAGTCATGGGTCAAACACAATGCAAAAGATAGTTAATCCATGTGCAAGATACAAGGATTAGCAGGAGAAAACAACCAGAAATAAAGCAATGCAGAATGCTAAAACAATAATCCACCAAGAGAAACGTAAGAGAAATATATGCACAGAGATGTTAAAGTACAAAATGTCTCAGGTGCAGACTATAATGAGCAGGAAAACACAATCAGAAATTAAGGTGAAAAAATATAACTAAAAAAAGAAACATACGAAGCTTGTTGCCACAGGAACCATGACGTCAGGGGAGGTGTGACATTTACATACAGATCCTACCTACACAGCATGTAGTACATTTACCAAAAAATGGCCTTTGTTTTATGTTTTCAAAACATTAATCCACTTGTGATGCAACATCTTCAGCAAAATTTTGTGGAGAGTAGTGGTTTTGTCTGTGACAACATTCTCTAACATTCCTTGTCCTGTTTTTTCTTATGAACAGACCTTTTATGAAGTGCTAGGGATGCCTGCAGATTTTTAGACCCATGAGATCTTTGAGAATTCCACAACACAAATGTGCATTGACCATTGTGCCGAGTTCCTTCCATTTATAAACGATCTGCCTGACTGAATAGACTGATGGAAGCCCAAGTCTTATTGTAATTAGCTGACTAGCTGGCATATAGAGATTGGTTGTACATGTGTGTTTGGCTAGGTGTGGACCAGAGCGTGGTGAGAACAACATAACTGTTTAACATTTTACAATAGTTCTTTTTAAACATTTCAAACAAATACTCTTGAAATGCTTTATTCTCAGCAATATTCTAAATTGTAAATAAAGGGAACACTTAAACAACACAATGTAACTCCAAGTCAACAACACTTCTGTGAAACCAACCTGTTCAGTTAGGAAGCAACAGTGATTGTAGATCAGTTTCACCTGCTGTTGTGCAAATGGAACAGGTAGAAATGAGAGGCAGTTAGCAAGACACCCCCTATAAAGGAGAGGTTCTGCAGGTGGTGACCACAGACCTTTTCTCTGTTCTCATCCTTTCTGGCTGATATTTTGGTCACTTTGGCATTTTGTCAGTTCTCTCACCATAGACGTAGCATGATGCGGTGTCTACAACCCACAGAAGGTGCTCAGGTAGTGCAGCTCATCCAGGATGGCACATCAATGCGAGCTGTGTCAAGAAGGTTTGCTGTGTTTGTCAGCACAGTGTCCAGAGCATGGAGCAGATACCAGGAAACAGGTGAGTACACCAGGAGACATGGAGGGGGTCGTAGGACCACCCATCAGCAGGACCATTAACTCCTCCTTTGTGCAAGGAGGAAGAGGAGGAGCAGTGCCAGAGTCCTGCATGACCTATGAGTCCAAATGACCTATAGCAGGCCACTAACATTCATGTTTCTGCTCAAATTATCAGAAACAGACTCCATGAGGGTGGTAAGAGGGCCCAACATGCACAAGTTGGGCTTGTGCTTACAGCCCAACTCCATGCAGGGCGATTACCATTTGCCAGAGAACACCAAGATTGTCAGATTCGCAATTGGCGCCCTGTGCTCTTCACGGATGAGAGCAGCTTCACACTAAGCACATTGCAGAGTCTGGAGCTGTGACTGGAGAGTCTGGAGACGCCGTGGAGAATATTCTGCTGCCTGCAACATCCTCCAGCATAACCGCAGTGGGTCCGTACAGTGAGTCCCCGCTTAACGACTGGGTTAGAGAGACTGAAAAGTCCGTCGTAAAGCAGTTTTCGTCGTTAAATGTGACCCTAGATTTAGATACGCTTTGATTGTAAATATAGAAAAAAACGAACAATGTTATCATGCGTGAACACAGCGTGAGAAAGAGCAATCGCGCTGCCGAAATGGGCTGCGGTGGAGGCTGCACTGCCAGCGGCCTCAGCCCAGCTTATCGTACACAACACTCCACAACACTCCACTGTGCTGCCACTGCTCCTCCGCGCATCGTGCGGAAAAAAAAAAAGAAGTCGGAAAAAAAATTCGGTCATAACTATGGTCCGTCGTTAACCAGGCCCGTCGTTATACGGGGACTCACTGTAATGGTGTGGCATTTCTTTGGAGGGCCGCACAGACCTCCATCTGCTAGCCAGAGGTATCCTGACTGCCATTAGGTACCGGGATGAAATCCTCAGACCCACTGTGATATGCTGGAGCAGTGGGCCCTGGATTCCTAGGTCTCATGTGGCTGAAGTGTGTCAGCAGTTCTTGCATGATGAAGGCATTGATGCTATGGACTGGCCTGCCCGTTCCCCAGACCTGAATCCAATCAAGCACATCTGGGACATCCACCAAAGCCACGTTGCACCATAGACTGTCCAGGAGTTGACTGACGTTTTAATCCAGGCCTGGGAGGAGATTCCTCAGGAGAACATCCACCACCTCATCAGGAGCATGTCCAGGCGTTGTAGGGAGGTCATACAGGCATGTGAACACACACTACTGAGCCTCATTTTAACTTGAATTTACACTTAAGTTGAATCAACCTGTCATTTGATTTTCAACTTTGATTGAGTATGATTCCAAATCCAGACCTCCATGGGATAATAATATTGATATACATTGATCATTTTTATTTTTCAACACATTCCACTATGTAATAAATAAAGATTTTCAACCGGAATATTTTATTAATTGATCTAGGATGTGTTATCTTAGTGTTTGAGCAGTGCATTTAGTTTTCTTCATAATCTAAATGCATTTAGAGTTCTATTCAATAACCCATTTACAGAAAATTGGATGAAAAATGGGCAACATTTCCACGTTGGGTACAAATTTCATGGGAAAACTTCATGCTATGAATACACGTTCTTGCACCATTTAAAAACATTAAGCAAGAGATGCCATCTAGTTCTAAAATAATCACACAAAAGCAATGAGAAGAGTAGGAAAATAATGGCCCATAATCATACTTAATTCCTCATGTATACATTACAGGACAAAATTGGAGCAGTGCTCATAGGTCATTTGGATCTGAATTAGCAGCACAGTATGTGAGTTGCTCAATAAGAATGGATCCTCAGTTGTGATGAGGAAAGAGCTCCTGCAGACACTGATATACTCCACATGTGGTCCCACTCAACAACAAGCCAGATCTTCTCCCTGTGGTACAGTTTGTAAGCAGTTTCCACAACAATATGGAAGTAGTTACCAATAAATATTGAGGTCTGAGATTGAGGACTTTGAGGAAAGTTTGAGGAAAATTATAGAAGAGGGAACTGTCAAGCACACCAACGGAGTGGTTTGGCATTTCCCATTTCCAGAAGTCCCAGATCAATATACCCCACAGGCTTCACATTTCATCACAGTTAATAAATCATAGTTTCTATGAATCATTCATTGAAAACTATTCTTACAATGGGGTTCTGTATTATAGCAAGGATATTACGTTAATATGATTGATTAATTTTTTTTTAATACTGGTTTACGAGAGAACAGCAAAACAAAGTTGATATTGCACAGCATATAGTGAAACAGGAAGCAGTACAACTTCCATGCGCCTTTCACAGTAAAAACATGGTTAGGAAACAAAGGCAACACACACAAGACAGTTACCTTTAATGACCGAGCTGTCCACTGCATTATCAATGGAGCTAGAAAAGTGCAGCCTCTGCATTGTAATATACAGGTAAAGGAGCCCTCGAGTGATGCTTTGGAAAATGTAAAGTCACATATGTGGTTCCAGAAGTGTCTGAAGGGCCTTTAAGTGTATGTGTAGAGTGTACACGAGTGTGCCAAGATTTGACAGACTAGTCATTTTTTGTAAGATTATAAACATGTTTTAGAACATTTCCATATCTCCAACCATAAGTGTGTCAAGCCCAAACATCACCGTAGATTATGCATTCTAACCATTAATCCTAACATACAGAAGTGTTTCAAACACACCTCCTACAGGTAGCTACTTCTGCTGTGGCTTGGCTATGGGTCTGACCATGGCCTTGTCAATGTTTTCAATGTCGTCCATGGAAGGTGACACCTCAAATGCACCTCAAATGCACCATACACCATAAGATATTTAAAATCTTCATAATGCTGCATCGGTGCAACTTACTTGCTCAGAGACTGCAAATGAAAGTATTTGCAGTGCTAAATTTGGCAGAACAACTTGGTGATGTTCTTGGTGCAATATAGCAAACGCTGCCTAAATAAGGCAAAGACAACTGTCACTTATTTCTTCAATTTATCTCTCTAGCATTAGACACAAACAAAAACATTTTTTGATAATAGTTTTCCTTAGAAACACTCAAAGCTCCACTCCAACTTTATCTTGGTTTCAAAGTCTGTATGGCATTCAAACTAATTATTTTGGAACTGCAATCACACACTAATCAAGACCAAATACATCCAGCTAATAAAGTCTCAGAGACTCCCTCAACCCTCTGGTCTCTCCCAAAGGGTCAGTTAGTGGTAACTCATCATTGAGGTTCTGGAAAAAGTTGCCCATTTCCAGTGATCTGTGAACTGATTTGAACTGAGTTCTCAGATGGTGACACATATTACGATTCCAATTAAATATAAAAGGGCAACTTTTTCACAGTCTGATGACTGTCTGTGCCTCAGTAAGAGGTTAACCATGCTTGTCCTCTCCCAGTCTGCAATTAATTAAACTTTATTGGGATCCTTAAGTCAACGCTGCTGGCAGTAGGGTCACTCAAAACACAAAAACGTTGTTACACTGAGCTAGGTTATTTTTAAATGTTCCTGTCCAAAGCTTGTGAAGAAAGATTGCTATCCATGATACAGCTCTTGAACCTCTTGAGTCATCCCACATGCAGTGTGACAACATGGATGAGAAACCATACATGCTTTTTTTTGTACAAACAGACTCTGGGCTATTTGATTTTCCACTGTGTACTTTAGAGAGGGCTCTAAATGCACATTCTAAATTGTGCACTCATGGACAGTAATTCAGTAGGTGTGGGGGATGTGTGCTGACATAGTCCTCATTCACTACTTTGAAGTTCAAGATACACACTGCCCCCTTTTGGGCGCATAATGAAGTAGCATTTATAGAAATGTACACATAAGCACATGTGCATAGGTTGTCCAGAGCAATACCTGCCACATCTTTAGGAATGGGTCTGCTGGTAGTTAACACAAGCTTGCAGTGGGAGTACAAGCATGTATGCGTATTAACACATTATGTATTGTTCTGTTCAATATATGTTATATCTGTCATCTTATGTGCATTTTCCATCACACAGGACAACTGCTTGATACAACGTGTAGGCCAATACATCATGATCATTTCACAATTTAAAATGTTTCACTTATATAATCATAAACATTTTGACTTCACTCACTGCCAGATAAATCTTTAAACCATTTTATTTGGGTGAAATGTGATTGCATACCAAAATAATAATAATAAATTACCTAGATTGATTTTTTAGAAGGAAGAATCCACTTAATTTTCACCTCTCTGATAGTGCACTTTTGTGAAATATTTTGGCTAAGCCAAAATTTAGATATTATACTTTCCTTTCAACTAGACTTAGACTTAGACATAGACGACCTTTATTGTCATTCATTAATAAAAATAACTGCTGTGTACGGTGTCCCCCTGGGGTCAGTATTAGGCCCCTTTCTTTTAATCATGTATCACCTTGTACTGGGATATATTATGAAGCATTATAATATTGATTTCCATGGTTATGCAGATGATACCTAACTATGCACACCCACATTATCAATCACTACTTAAAAGTGCTACACTACACTAAAGTCCTGTTGATTGTTGTATCATTTCAGTTTATCATTTAATGACACTACTCTCTCTTGCAGTACACAAGAATGTTAGTGTCATCTTGGATCAAAATACCACATTAAATAATTCACTCGTGTTACTGGAAATATTTCCAGTGCTTGCTTCTTCTCAGCTTCACTCCTTTACACTCCTTATTCTGCACTCCTTACTCTGCACTCCTTCTATCTCTCATTGGATGTAGCTTACGCTTGTAGTAATTGTGAAGCATGACTAAGCATCTCGCTCCCTAGACCTTCACTTCTTCAACTATTCAAGAAAAACCTAATTTTTTACATAATTTAGTCCTATGCCCCATTCATTGTACAATTAGTGTTATCTTTGTGGATACAGTATATTTTGAGTTATATGTCTGCACTCTGCTGTAAAGAAAGTGAACCCTTGAGGCTGAGAACCAATTACAAGAGCATTTATTCTCTCAGCCTAGTCTACTAAGCAGCTATGAACCAGGTTTCTTTCATCTGTGTCTAGGGAGGGCATTTTCTTTGTCATAGTCAGTCCATTCCAAGGTAGCACAAAGACCTCACATTTCATGATAATGTCAAAGCACAGAGCAAGCTAATCTCAGAAACCCAACATCACAAAATGCCAGGCAGTCCTAAGGCAAGGCACAAAAGGCCAGGCAGTCCTCTTTGGCTTGCTCTGGCTGCATTCAGCACTTTGGCCTACTACTTAAGAGTTTTTAAAAGGTTGCTGCTTTAAAAAGTCAAGGACTCAGATTACAAAAGGTTTTCCATTCCAGAGTATTATATGAAAAGAGAAAGGTATACTACTGTACAATGCATGGGTGTATCCAACATTACAACCACATAGCCACCATTCGGTTTTTATTTTGATTTTTTATTATTACTATTTTTTTAATTAGATTACTTTTTTTTTTTAGATTGTTTTGGTGTTTGTTTACTACTCTCATTTAGGTTACTGTGCTAGCTGTAATGACGGTGACTAACGTAAACTAAACAAATCTATCCGGGTGTGTTTTAAGGTGCCTTATGAAGACACATGAAGAACTTTCTATAACTCGTACACAGCCTCTTTATAACGGACTGACTCTTATTGTTCACGAGTTATCTTGGACGAGTCCGAGTCGCTCACACGAGTGACCATCTCTTGCACTGACTAATAAGATGCTGGAGTACAACACTGCTGTCTTGCTGGGACAGTCACTTCTTTGAAAAGATAGCTGTGGAGAAATGTGCATCAACCTTTTCAATATGTGTCTGGTATGACAATTCAGTCTTAGATGAAAGAACATTATTTGAGTAGGTGGTGTTTATTGCTTCTAAAATCATTGGTTATGAAATCCCATTCGTTGCCACTACACCAGAAGAATGAAAGAGAAGTCATTAAAATTAATGCAGATTGTTCACATCCAGCACTAACCCTAACCTAACCTAACCTAACCTAACCTAACCTAACCTTTTTAACCACTCCATTCTGGTAAAAGGTTACACAGAATCTTATGTAGAACATCTGAGTAAATCTCCACCCCAAAATTATGAATTATTGCATATAAATGTATTTTAACGTTTTACCAGCTTGATTCATTCTTATTTATTAATGTGTTTAATGCATTTTCATGAAAACAATATAGTGTTAGATGTTCAAGCAGCGTCTGATATGGTAACAGAGTACTGAAATTGAAAGTGAGACAGGAGCTGCATCTTACAGACCTACAGCACCACACGAAAACAGACAGCACAGATTAATAACATCACTCAGATTGATAACACGAGGAGTGAACCTGACCTCGTGTGTGTGCTGCCAGGTACAGTAGACCCTCAGTGGGAGTGTGACCCAATACTCCGCTTTACTCAGGTCTGTCACATGACGGCATCCAACGGGAGTTCAGTTCCGTGTTCCCCTCGCTGCAAGAACCGAATGAAGTTGACGGGCAAACACGGTCCGTTTACCGTCGGGAAGCACTCGGGTCGTGATAAATAACGCGTTTGTTTGGGCTCCGGTGTCGCCATCATGTTCACACGGATGAGGTCCGCCGTCTCTAACATCATCGGCGGCATCATGGCTTCTGGTGCCAACGGGGAACACCAGAGCGGCCCAGATTTACCGCCGAGGTTCCGTTACTCGAGACCGGACTTCCTCGGTCTGTCCCCGGACGAGGTGGAGTGTTCCGCCGACCACGTCGCGCGACCCATTCTCATCGTGAAGGAGTCGAACCGGCTGCCGTGGTCCACCGGGTACGCGGAGTAAGTCTGGTCTCGTTTACTCCAGGTTTATGTACGCGACAGGTCCTCTAGTGAGGACAAATATGCGATCAGTACCGACGAATTTATGGGTCAAGGTGAGGGGAATTGGGCTGAACGGGTTATTAAAATATTGCAAAACGCAGGTTTGCTCGTTCGCCTTCGTTTTTACGAGCCCTCGATAACGTCGGTTCGGTACCCGCTTATCTTCGGTACCCGCTTATCTATCGCGTGACTAAACGCGTAAATGTATTGATTAAATCATTATTATTTTTCAGTAGTGACCTAGCTAGTTTTGACCGTAAACGTGGGTGTGTTAGTGGTTAGAGGAAATCTGGCCAGGTGCGCAGTGCTGGTCCGTGTCACCTTTACCCAGGTTGTCACTGCACCACTACGCCATGAACCAGTGTGCTGGGTGGAGACTTTAGAGCCTGCATCATTAGTATAGGAGTCAATAGAGGAGTGTGCTTGGCTATTAGCTACTCTGGGAAGCTGTTCTCCAGCAAACCCCTCTTGGGGAGAAAGCAGGCTGTGTACTACAATACCAGCTTCAGACTTTGGCAAAGTGGTGTTGCTCTAATAGAGCCATTAGTGGGTGATCAATAAAATGACTGACTTGATGTTCAAGTGTTAATGTTTGCTTCCTTCACATAAATTCACACTACAATACCAGCTTCAAACTATGGCAATGTGATGTTGCCCTAATGGAGCCATTTATATATAATCAATAAATCAGTTGACACTTGCACATCGGGTAAAGCAATGTTACCTTCAATCGTAAATGCATATAACATTCTTTGTGACTTTTGCAGTTGAAGTGGTGTTCTGTTAAAAAGTGCAAGTTGGTGTTACTATACTGATTAACCAGAATGTACAATCTGGTTAATCTGGCTACAATTTTAGCAGAATGTAAAGTTCATGCTGTTCAGTAGACAAATAAAGCAATCTGAAGATCATTTGTGCACACCCCTATTTTACACAAACATGGAAACAATCAGGCCTTTTTTACACTGATAGTACTTGCAAACAACTGCAACTTCCCTGTCAAAGATCACTATCACTAAATGCCTCAGTCATGCAGCTGAATGGGTCCACTACAGGCACCAGATGTGCCTTGTAGCTCTGCCAATCACACTCCATAAAGAGAAACAAATAAACATTTATTAAATAAGGATTCCATCATTAATGTGTGTAATGCAATCTCCCCTATCTGGCCCCAGCTTCCTCTGTGGAGCCCAGGAAAGGTCTGTGTCCCATCAGCCTTGTGATCTGACCTGCAAATAATAGAGTGAGATTGTAGAGTGAAGGTATCAGACAGCCTCTGGGCAACGTTCTTTAGTGTCTCCAAGGGCCCTGTGTCCTAATGTAATGTTGAAGCTGATGATTGACCAATCTTGCTGAAGTGAGTGGGATGTGTAGTTCAACGTTGTGGCTCAAGAACAGGAATTGCCGAGTTTTCAGTTCCTGTGCAGCTAAGCTTAAACATTGTTTTACGGATGTTTACATGTGTGAACTGTGTGTGTGATGGCAAAGGAAAAGTCTTTGTATAGCTAACATGTTTCTCAGATATTAGATTCCATTTTTGCTTTCACAAATGTGTCTGTTTGCAGTTGTCCTGTAAGACAACGTGATTGTTGATCATCACAGTTAGATGTTATTTATTAGTTTCCTCTAAAAACTTAAATCCCCTCATCGCTTTAGTCCTTGTCATTCTCAATAACAGTTGGGTATAGGCAAATGCTGCATGCTGCTGGAAAGAATCTGAGAGGTGCATGACCCTCTAATTCTGTATTTTCCTTTCATTAGCACAATTTATTTAACCCATCCAGCACTTTCTGAACAAGGCGTATCTGTGTGCAGTGGCCCAGTATCAATCTATATACAAACTGCCATAGATCAGCTCATCTAAGGGCAGAATTGATCTTTAGCTTGTGCAATATTTTTCCTATGAAAAAAGACAGAACCAGTGAATTATGCAAGAAAGCTGTTACACATATAGCATGTTAAAACTGCATGTGCAAATGGATCCCTGAGTGTCATCAAGTAAGCATAATGCGCATATTAGGAACTATTAGGGATATTAGGAGTGTAGAGAGTATTTCTCTATGAAATAAAAAACATATCAACTCTAACACCTTATAATAAATAAAAAAACATTTAAATTCTGATATGTTTTAATTGAAAGACGATAAAATATGTATGTTTACATAAGCTTATTTATAGTAGAAAGATGAAAGAAAGAAAGAAGTTAGTTGAGGTGTATAGAGATCCTGTCAGGAGCAGCACAACAGTATCATATTTCGAACATTTCTGCTTACATGAGGCACGACCGAGGGAACGGTCAAAATCACCTTTCATTTTGCTCATCGACAGAAAGCCTCGATGTCGGCACAAATTCCACGGTCAATGCACATAACTGTTTTGTGTCCTTTGGTCCTCCAGGGTGATTAATGCTGGTAAGAGTGCTCTGAACGAGGACCAGGCGTGCTGCGAGGTGGTGGAGCTGAGGAGACGGCCTGCAGACCCCTCCAGCCCCAGCTACATTCCCACCACCAGGAGGCGATCTTCCCTACCCAGCAGAGATGCTCTGGAAGCCAGGGAGGGAACTCTCGCACCTCCGGAGATCACTGTGAGAGCATTAGCCGATGCGACTTCTTCACTGTTACACCTTATCTCATTTATTATGCGCCATTATGTTTGACGTATCTTCTCTTTCGGTGGACTGTTGAGTTAAAAGCATTTGGGTGGATGCATGCAAGGCTTCATGTTTTTATGGATGAGGGTGAAATGTGGAGGAGGGGATATGGCATAAAGAGTGTAGGCATTAAAGAGTGAATCGTTCAGTGATTTGCTTTTATTAAGGGAATTGCCACGATACACTTTAACCTTAAAATATATAAAAAATTCACAGAATAATAAAGAATATTTCATATTAATCTAATAAAAAAGTTTGGTGAGATTAGCAATCTGTTGCTTATGTTTGTACTCATGCATCCATGCATGGAGGCTTGTACTATTGTGTCTGTTTATGTTTGTATTTCTGTGCATCTCAAGCAGGAAGAGGAGGAGTTGTTCTTTCACTACTGGGCCTTGTTCGACGGACACGCTGGTTCAGGCGCTGCCGTGTTTGCCTCCAAGCTCCTCCACCTTCACATCGAGGAGCAACTCCAGAGTGTGCTGGAGATCCTCCAGAAACCCTCCCTCCAGCCTCCCACATGCCTGGGTGAGGAGAACAGCCTCCACCCGCACCCCTCCGGGGGCTCCTCTCAGCGGGCTCTGTCCAGAGTGGCATCGCTGCGTGGGGCAGCGGGGGCACCAGGCTCTCCCAACACAGTGGCACCACGCTTCTTCATGGAGAAGAAGGTCAAGCAGGAGAGTCTGGTGATCGGGGCAATTGAGAACGCGTTCAAAGAGATGGTGAGTTGTACGTTGAGGACGGTAGAATTTGTAATTGGATCGGAATGTGCACAGGATTTAAAAAATAAACTTTGTAAATTCTACTAGAATCTAGACCCGCAAAAAATATCAGACATGGACGTTCAATTAGAGGCTATAAAAATAATGAATTGTACAACAACAACAATAATAATAATCAAAATAATAATAATCATAAGAATAATTATAATTCCTTTTTAGTCTTATTTTATTATTATTATTATTATCAAAATGTTAATGGTAAATAATGCATAAATGAATTAGTGTGTGAAAATCTTTCCTTTAATGGTAACTATTGGTTATTCACATATCACCACTAGGTGGCAGGCAGTACAAATTGTTTGCAGGTCTCTCTTCTTGACTGTTTGGTACATAAAAGATAATAGATGGTGTTTTGCAAAGAGTTCAGTTTCTAATGCACCTTTATAAGTATTGTTACTTGTTTGGGAATGTGTCCCTTCAGGACAAGCATATTGGCAGAGAGATGAATGTCTATGATATCTCGGGAGGCTGCACCGCATTAGCTGTGGTCTATTTACTGGGGACGCTTTATGTGGCCAACGCAGGTGACAGCAGGTAAGGGCCTTCCTGTGTGACACTGTGTAAACTCATTGTTGCTGTTAGGAGTTGTGAGTGAACAGTTTTACTGAGAGAGGATGACAATGTGTATGTGAAAAAAGATGCACACACCCCCCCCCCCCCCCCCCCACGCTCCCTGTACTGATCTGTTTCTTCTAATGGCAAGAGCTTGAACTAGTGTACTCTTACAGTTCAGTAGTATGAGGACAGTAGCTTGGAGTATCAAAGCTATATCTGAAATGTAAAACTTCCACTTTTACTATTGCGTTAGAAACTGCCTCTAAGCACACAGACAGCCATGTACTCCAAGACAGCATAGATTTGCACAAACACAAACTTCCTTTGAATCGCACCGCAAAGCACATGTGTGTTATGCTGCTTCTCTCAGGGCCATCATCTTGCACGGTGGTGAGATCATCCCCATGTCAAGTGCCTTCACTCCAGAGTCAGAGAGACAGAGACTTCAGTGTTTGGTGAGGACAAAGACACAGACAGAATTTCTTCTTAAAACGCAGTCGCATGCAAACTTCTTTAAGTGATTCCTTGAGGTCAAGTGATTCCTTGAGGTCACTGTGAAAGAAAGTATTCAGTAGTACTCAAGACCAACTAGCTCAAAATTAGTTCTAAAATATGCAAAGTTTTCCTCAGGGGTATTTTGTGCTGAAAATGGCTTGTGTTGAGCATTGCATTGTGTTGCCTTTAGATATTTATGAGTGCAAATGTCAGTTTTCAGAAAAATGAAAACACAGGCTCATAATGTTTCACTTAGATTTGATGTTTTGTGTGAAGAAATGAAAGAAATATAAAATATAATTTGCTTTTGCATTTTGTGTTGTTTTGTGTGTGTTATCTCCGTCAATGTAAACAAAAATTACTTGTTTTTCTGCTTGGAGTTATTGAATTTAGAAACAATTAATTAATAAAAAAATTATATTAACTATGTGGAAAAAAAATCTGAATAAAGTAAATAATTCAACCGATATGGATGAATACTAACATTAATTATAATTGCACACAAATATATAATTTGCTACTATAGACCACTGTCATCTTTTGCTAATTATGAAGAACCAGCAGGTAAACCTTCGCCAACGTGCGATTTTGGGCATGTCTGCTCTTTTTGTATTGTTCACTGTAGTCTAATGCATTTACAGTCCTTCACCAACAAAATCCACAATGTTTATTTATGCAAACAGGAAAAAAGTGTTGAAAAATCCAATTTATTTAATTCCTGCAGGCATTATTGAAAATCGTTTTGAAGCTTGACTGTTAGACTGTTTAAAGTCATACTCCACTTTCTTACAATGATGTCCTTGGTGTAGTGTATAGATAGATGGATGGATGGATTTAACTTATAAAGACTAACCTCTGAACTAGCTATGCCTAGTAAAATATCCTTTTCTGCTTTTCTTCAAGGCTTTTATGCAGCCCCACTTGTTAGGGAATGAATTCACACACTTAGAGTTCCCAAGAACGGTCTACAAGAAGGAAGTGGGGAAGAAGATTCTGTACAGGGACCACAGCATGAACGGCTGGTAGGTAATCATCACGCACCTCACCCGCTGTTTTACACTTGTGTCTCTTTATACCAATGAATGTCATGCATTTATATTGCTTCTCTAGTTACTAGTGTAATTTAATAAACATACATTCATATACTGCATAACCCCTCTGTAGATATGAAGTCGTTATCTGCACTGGACAATGAGAGTGAAATTTAAAAGAATTTAAGGGATGGGAGAATTCTGTCAGATAAAGTAAAAAAAGAAAAGTAAAAGTTTTTAGAATGTAGTTTTTCTTTTTATAATAATGCTTTATTTTGTTTTCTCTGATTTGAAATATTAAATATAATTTAATATATATAACGTAAATAACAAAAAGTAATATAAAATAATATGAATTTTTCCCCTTCCAAATCTCATAAAAAGACAAATACATGTAGTAATTTTTATAGCATGTCTAACCGTAAACTTAAATTTGCTTGGGGAAATTCTGCAATATATTACTACATATTTCTTTGACAGGCCACACAGTTTAATATGAGAAAATCTGGGGAAGGGTACAAAATCAGATCATCTTTCTGAGTTCAGTGTAACCGTTTAGACATAAGTGGAAGTAATATGAAACCATGACTACAGCAAATCTCTACACCGAATTGATGACAAGTCTGTGAGCTACGGGCTCCTGCAGCCCACTTGGTAAAGTAGGTGGAGCATGATGGTAGGTCATGGGTCACGTTCAGGCAAATAATAGGGATAGGTGTTGAGCATTTATGGTGTGAATTGCTTTAAAAATAAATGAAATAATATATTTTACTTACAAAATCTGCAAGAAAGTGCCATTTAAAACAACAACATTAAGAGCTTCACATTGGCTTACAGTTAATATAATCTGTCTTTAGGAAATAATTGTCATTTGTTTATTATATTCAGTAGATTATGGAATTTGCTTTGTGTGTATGTGTGACTGTGTGCATGTGCACACTCTTGTGTGTGTATGTGGGACTGTGTGTATGTGCACTCTCTCTTGTGTGTATGTGGGACTGTGTGCATGTGCACTCTCTTGTGTGTGTATGTGGGACTGTGTGTATGTGCACTCTCTCTTGTGTGTGTATGTGGGACTGTGTGTATGTGCACGCTCTCTTGTGTGTGTGCATGTGCACGCTCTCTTGTGTGTGATATTCTTTGCCTCTGGGATGTAACGGAGCTCAGACTCTTGAAGAATGCCTGCAGTCATCCTCTCATCTCATTTTTCACTCTCTCACGCCAGGGACATGTGATGGTGGGATTAGTTGTGTAGATAAAGTATTGTCCTGAATGATAGGTGGACGTGTGAAAAGTGTGTGTGTGTGTGTGTGTTCATCCTTGTACAATTACACCCGAGTGTACCTGGGTCCCAGTCTGCTGAAGTGGCTGAAAGAGAATATTTCACATTCAGAGGCATTTGAACCACAGGCCGATCTATTTGGTCAGAAACCACATCATCAAGTAGCCACGGGAGCAGCCAGATTTCAGCCATACTGTCTAATTTTGTTTGAATAATTTAGTTCCTAGCAACACTCTTGATATTGCTTTGTAACGATGCTCTGTAGGAGCCCTGTGATCGAAACTGTAGTGCAGAACCTTTCATTAAAACGACCAAACAAAAAACTGTGAAGAGTGAATGTGGAATGCATGTTGAATGCAGCGGCATTAATAACATTCACTTCAGCATATGTAGGACCATCAGTGCCATGTTTATAGTAGAATTCAATAAGACAACAAGATTCTGAAATTCTAAAATAAATTATGAAAGTTATAGTTGCAGTTAAAAAAGTGTAAATGATACTCTCAAAAGAAGGTAAGCATCGAGCGTACCAAATTTAGGTGGAGGTAGGTGCACATGATGCAAAACAAAACTTAACAAACTTCATTCTTCTGTGTGCAGGGCATACAAAACTGTGCAGGAGGATGACCTAAAATTCCCTCTGGTCTTTGGAGAGGGGAAGAAGGTGGGTGGAAGCTCACTGCTGACAGAATTATTAATCTGTCCTTTGCGGTAAGACAGAGCTGAAGGCTCTGATAACACAGGGCATTCTTCAGCGCTGCAGCTGCCTGAGACTCGGCTGCTGCGTGCTGAGAGCAGCTACTGACGAGCAGAAGGAACTATGGTTGAGAATGCTACCTGTATTACTAGAGACGCACCATTCAGACTTACAGCTTGTCACAAATAGAATGACAACTACAAAGAGCATGAGGTGTAAAAGGGCTTGTTGAATCTGATGGCAAGTTCATTAGGGGAATGTTGGAGGCCTTCAAAAGTCACTTGAGAAAAGAATGCTTTTCATCTGTGTCTTGGAAAGTTTCGATTATTTACTCTGATCTATGACCAGTTATATAATGTTTATAAGAATGGCTACGGTATGAATTATACTAGAAGAAGCTAGTTGTAGATCTGTGCAGATTTACAAGTTCCAAGTGCACAATACACATAAAACATGTGCTTTCTATATAGATTACTTATCTCTCTCTTTAGTGCCTCTGTTGTCTTCCATCATTTCTTATTTAGGTTGCAGTGCTCTCTTTACTCTCTCTAATGGAAACCATAAGTATCTGAAAATCAGAAACCACATTGCTGAGAATAATATGAGATTTTGGAGAATGCACAAGTGTGAGTACTCTAAGGAAAGGAATGTGTGGATAAGGGGGCTTGAAAACACATGCTCACTGAAGGAGCGAGAAATGCCTGTCAGAGCTATTTAAGCAAATTTGTATGTTATTCCGGATTGAGTTGTGAATGACGAGCTCTTTGGTTGCAGGCCCGGGTGATGGCCACCATTGGCGTTACCAGAGGGTTCGGTGATCATGATCTAAAGGTTCATGGCACAGACATTTCTATTAAACCTTTTCTCTCCTCCTGTCCAGAGGTAAGATGATTCTTGACATTTACCATATAACATATACCATATGTGACTGCCATGGCTAAAGTCTGAATCATATTTAATGTAATGTAAAAGGATGGTCTGAATCAGGTTTAATGTAATGTAAATGGAAGGTCTGAATCAGGTTCATTGTATGTAAATGGAATGTTTGAATCAGGTTTAATGTAATGTAAAAGGATGGTCTGAATCAGGTTTAATGTAATGTAAAAGGATGGTCTGAATCAGGTTTAATGTAATGTAAATGGATGGTCTGAATCAGGTTTAATGTAATGTAAAAGGATGGTCTGAATCAGGTTTAATGTAATGTAAAAGGATGGTCTGAATCGGGTTTAATGTAATGTAAAAGGATGGTCTGAATCGGGTTTAATGTAATGTAAAAGGATGGTCTGAATCGGGTTTAATGTAATGTAAATGGGAGGTCTGCTTTGCTCTTGTGCAACCAAATGTAGAGAACACAAGTTGGCCGTCAGGGTGTCGTTACTATTTTCTTATTAACATTTCAATCATTTTGCATGGAAAGACCTTGGTAGCCCCTTGTTAACATTTCAGTCATTTTGAGCGGAAAGGCCTTGATACCGTCTTCTAGCATGCTCTTTCAAGTAGCACTCTACCTGAACTCTACACGCCTCTTCTTTGGGCACTAATAGCGTGCCAGGCTCTCTGTGCTCTTGTCTGCACTGGCTGTGAAATCTTCTGAAGCCTCCTTGATCTTTAATTCACAACTGGGTTCAGCCACAGTTCAGCCACACGAAGACGAGCAAGACTAGAAGCTTCTCGGTTTCTAATGTTGGGGCATCTCACACTGCTTATTCTCGGGAAGCTTCTTGACTTGTGAAATGTACAATAAGTTCAGTAGCTACTTCATTAGAAAGACCACATTATTAGAAATGTCAAATAATGAACAGAACAGGGGGGGTTCTCAGGAATAGTACATGTCAACATATGATATCAAAATGCACCTATAAGATTAAGCCTACCTAATGACATGACCAGTCAGTGCAGTGTAGTAAACACCAAGCTGGCCGTTAATGTAGTGGGGCAGGACATTTGTTTACATAAACAAATTGTTGAGCAAACTCAAGATTTGCTAAGTCGACTTTGATATTTATTTTGGTCAGATATGTTGTAGAATGACAATAAACAAACTTATTCCTCTAGCAAATCCTTTAGCAACAAGAGTATAAAATCCACAGTGGTTTGCAGACGCATGGCTAGTGACAGTAAGGTGAAGCTCCAGGGAATTTGGATTCTGTGTTTGCTTTATAATTCTCTTCTAGCTACACCATACATATACAAAGTTTGTCTTAACAGTTAATTTCCATTTACATTAATGTAACTAAAGGAAAATTCAAAGGTGGTCACTGGAAGGCTTAAGGTATTTTACACTGATGTCTGTGTAATTTTAAGGTACTTTACAAATACTTGTAAAATTACTTGTGTAATTTTAATTATCAACAAAGCTCTATAGTCCTATAGTTTAGTTTTCATCATGATAAAAAAAAAAACTGGGCAATTTCAGAATTCTTTTCCAACTCTGCATAGGCGGGTCTGTAAATGTGTGATTGTAGGATTCTGATCATCTGTGCATGCTCCATGATAACCTGCTTACCCACGGCGGTTCGCAGCTACGAATCATGAGGTGGTTTGGTTGGTTTTTAAACAGTCGCACAGTATTTGTAATTGATTTACATAAAGCATTTGCATTGTTGTCTCCAGGTGAAGGTGTTCAACTTGGAGCAGTTTGAGTATGGAGCTGATGAGGTCATGGTTTTAGCTACAGATGGCTTATGGGATGTTCTCTCCAACCTTGAAGTGGCTGAGGCAGTCACTAGTTTCCTTGGAAACTGTGACCCTGACGACCATCACAGGCAAGTTCTTATATGGGAAATAGTGCTAGAGCAAATGACAAAATCAAATAACCAGTTTGTACTGATAGGCTGTTCAATGCTTGATGGCGGTGTCTTTGAGCAGTTTAAAAGTGTTGCCCTTAGAGAAGCATTTACAAGTGTTCCTGTGAATAAATGAATCGGTTACCACACGTGTCTATAGCCTCAAATCAGTTCACGAGAAACATCTTGACCGTCTACAATTGTTACTGTTAACAGCCTGGTTAAATGGATCCAGCATTGGACAATACATTGTTGCTATTGCCCTCCTTGAGGATAAAAATGACTTTAAAGTAATTAAAAGCAACCTGAAACGTGCCAAAGGACACCTCTCTACTGTCTAACAGATTCCTCAGCAGTTTCTGCACTCTGGTTGTCTAGGTATACCATGGCAGCCCAGGACCTGGTAATGAGGGCTAGAGGGGTGCTGAATGACCGTGGCTGGAGGATAGCAAACGACAGGCCGGGTTCTGGAGATGACATATCTGTTTACATCATTCCCCTGATGTTTGGAAACAAACAGCCACAGCCAAGGTGACCAATGGAAAGAGGGGGAGCACAGGACAATAGTGGGATGGCTGATTAAGTCTTCACCATGGCTCTTGCAGGCCCTGTAATGTTCAACAGTTTTAAAAATATAGAGAAATCACAAGAGCTATGTTCTGACTCCTGACTAGGGTTCATGGTAGATTCATTGCTGTACTTTAAAACTTTGACAAACTGCAGGACTCAGAATATCAGTATTCAACAATACTAGTTACTGCTCTTGGTTTCCTGTTGATATTGTTTTAAAGCTACTGTTAACAGCCTGGCTGTGCTGAAGTCTTCCTCTTGCCTTCTGTTTATCCTCTTAACACAGGTGATTGTCTTTTTTTTTCTTTTGCTCCATTCTGTGAATGGAAATGAAAGTGAATTTAGAGTTAGCATATGGGAAATAATGTAAATACATTGAGTTGCATTTGAAAAACTTCATCTCTCTTTCCATGGCGTTCACCGTCCCCCACATAACCTCATCTGAGGATCCATTTTACAGTGTGTTCCAACAGCACAAACCTGAAGAGCACTTTTGGATTCACGGGGTAGGAACTGTGGTCTTGAATCAAGGAAATTTCACTAGCTAAAAACACAATTTATGTCAGTTTACTGATGTACATGTATTATGCTAAATCTGAAAATCAGTACAGTGATATAAAAAAAATACAATAACTGGCCTTATTGTGATTTCATTTTATTGTTTTTTTTTTTCCATATTGTTCCATCTTCTGTTAGTGTTATTTCTCTATTTGCTATAAAGACTATGGTGAGTACTAAAACAGATGTAATTGTGCATTTCCAACAAGGATGCTATAGTAAAAAATATATATCCATTAAAACTACATGATAAAATTATAAATGTTAGACAATTAACAATTATGCTTCATTGGTGACTTGCACCTGTGGTTAGATTTCCACCCAGAAAAAATCCACTATTAAAAAAAAAATGTTTACTTTTCATGAGGGTGCAGGACTATTTGTGCAAGACAAACAAACCAATGTAGTTCTATAGAAAGTTTCCTTGGCCTATAAAAATGCTGCACACAACAAAGAAACATAAATGGTCAACTAGCCTGGTAGAGCTATATGGGAAACTTTCCCACTCCACTACTCCAGTATTAAAAATCAGTTGAAGTGGAAGATGAAGTATTGGTATTGTCACTTATTTGGAAGAAAGGTGTGTGTGTGTGTGTGTGTGTGGGAGAGCTCGGTGTTCTGCCTCGTGATCTGCCCGGCACCACCTCCACAGTCCCAAGAGAGCGGCCATCTGGTCAGCACAACCCGAGTGTGACTAAAACAAGACTCATTTGGCAAGAGATTACGGTGGGTGTGCACAGGACTTGGCTCTACTACCACACACACGGTGCCTGAACACACTTGAGCATGTGTGGGAGGACGGAGTCTCAAGGTCACCCACATGCTCGGTGGAGAAGAGGTCTACGGGAGGGGCCCTGAGAAATTCCCTTGTAGATAACGGTCACTTGAGATATGTGGCCACTTATCTATTCAACCTTCAATATGTTAAAATATTTTATTCAAAATGATAAATGTTCTCATTGTCATATTTTAGACTAACATCAAGGTGTAAGACAACTTTAAATGACTTGCTTAGTTGCTTTTGACTTCTTTACCCAACAACACACCAAGAGACTTGAGCTCAGTACTAGAGACTAAGTATCCGTGGTCAGGATTTAGTTCCCACCAGTTATAACCTTGACTGTGGGTTTCAAGATTATACAGAATAAACCAAATCAGCTGCAGACCGATTGAGTGTGATCATGGTATACCAAACAAAACTGTACATTAAAGTCATCACTTAGGAGCACAGGTTGACATTCACACAGTAATATACACTTAGGCCTCGTTTGCTTTAATCTGGTGTTCCGTAAGGGGGGGTGATTGCAGACTCGCCGTTTAGGAGGGCAGGTACGATGATGCCATTCAAATCCCAAGCCAACTAAGAATAGACATCTAATCATAAATGATTCACCTGCAACTGTGCCGACGTCCAAAACTAAGCCGAGATAATGGGACAGAAAACGTCTGGCCACATCTCTAGACTGGTCAGGATACAGATGGTGGTAACAGCCCCTCCGAGGGAAAAAAAAAACCAAAATCTATTACAGACTTGAGGTAGCCTCGTTGGTTTGACATTAAGACGTCTGCATTATTAAACGAGACCGCCGAACCGCCCTAGTCTCCCGTTTTGAGAAAAAGTTGAGACATCCATCAATAACTGTTCGGACAGAATGCAATAATCTACACCCACAGATTTACATCGATCTACATGCAATCTGCATGAAATTCACGAGACATGGATGCATCCGTATTCCAGGTCCAGGACACGCGAGTGGGTCCCGATCCAGTAGGTGAAGTGGATCACCAGCACTAGCAAGGCAGTAGCTTGCGCAGTCACCTCCATAGCGGGCAATCTCACATCCCAACCAACAGCACAAACTACTACCTCAGCTAGTACGTGGCTTGTGCTCCGAACACGGCCCGTTCTTCAGACGCGCTCAGCAGAGTCGGCTCGGTGCAATTTCACGGATGATTTCATGTATGCATTAAAAACGAAGTTGATCCGCAGGGAGCGAACGCAGCAGCCGCGCGCGCGGACGTTCCGGAAAACTGTCGGTATGCGCTTGCAGTTGTAGAGCGGGAGACTCTCTCCAGCGACGCGATTGGTTCAACGTTCAGCCAATGAAATGAAAGAAAGCCCCGCCCATTCCCTTCCATCCTTCCGACTCCAGGAGACATTATCAGCTTCCAAAGTGACACCTGCATACCTCCTATTGACAAGGGCTGAAGTCGCTTACGTGCGACGACGAAGGAAAACGGCTTGCGTTAGTACAAACCCAGACTCTTATAGTCACGGATCATTTGTAATGACATATAACAGGAATAACAATTAAAAAATAAATCCACACTTAGAACTGTACCATTTATTTTACACACACACAAGGTACATCCCTTCTCCAGGTAATGAAAGATGACATGGAATGTTACAGAAAGATTCTGCATAAAATCTTTTGTTGAGAAAATGTCACAAAAAGACAATTTTTTATTAATGCATTTTAAACCCTTCTTGGGTTTGAAATAGTTAATTCTTTGTTGTATCATTAACACTATCACCACACACTGTACATTAAATCCTGTCATGGTAAAGAAAGTGTGGGGAGAAAAAAAAAAAACAAAAAAATAAAAACAATGAACACTGCAAATGTTATGTAGCAGTTAATACATTGTTTCTGTCCAGCCAGCCAATCATAATCTAATATTAACTTGTATTAGAAGCTCAGAACAATGACGAGCTAGATTTCCATGATGACTTTTATAAGCTGGGGTGAGAAAGAGTCCGTGTGTGTGTGTGGTGTGCGAAAGTCACATTCATGGTTCGGGTAAAAAGCTTCGGAGGTGTACTGGATCACGACTCTCCATTCTGCACTCTGGACACCGGTGGCTGCATTAAGTCTTTGAAAGGCCTCAGTGCCTCCTTCAGAGCAGAGCTGACCTCAACAGAGGAGCAGGTGATGCACTCCACCAGGGTGGGGTAGAGGGCGATCACCTGGGCCCAGGTGTTCCCGTCCACTGTGGAGATGTAGACGAGCCAGGCAGAATGACAAGGGAGCAGAGAACACACAGGAGGAGGGGACCAAAGAGGAAACAGGACAGGTCCATTTAACAGAGCATCAATCAGGTAGAAGAGAAACAATCAATAAACAATGGACAATGGTCTTCTTTATAAGACCCTTCAAATCAAAAGAGAAACAGTTGCTGATGCTTCGTATAAAACGAACAGTTAGCAGTTCAAAATCAAGATACTAGGATTATAATTCTAACACTATTCTAATACACTCACCATTCTCTGGCTGGGTCTTTTTGAGGGAATCCATTAGTGTGCTAACAGCTTTTAAGACAAAAATGATTTCGGTCACTTGTTGCCTAGGAGTCAAAACAAACATACAAATAAATCAGTGCTTTGTGTCAGGTATGGGGACAGACAGTCATTACATAAAAAAAGACATCGATAAAATCAAGTCATGTACATTAATCTATAAGTCTCAAATATTTATATCAGCCAAAATGATGAATCACTCATCACTCCACCAAATGTAGACATACAGTCCAACTGAAAACACCATGAATAACAGATGGTCCCCCACAGGTGTACACCGGTAGGTGTATCGCCATCACCCACAGACACCAGCAGGCCATGACACTGTTTGTGCCAGCATATAGTGAGGGATGAAAAGCTGAGAGAGTTACATGAAGGAATCAGGAAAAGATGCAGATGGTCTTAACCTGTGTGGATGAAGGGCAGTTTGAGCTCCATCTTGTGTGAAAACCTGTGGTTCTGTATGCATAGTCACACACCAAGATCACATGTAGAGAAGACTGTAACTAAGACAGGGGACTTGCTTGTTCAAAGCCTGCTTATCTGCTCTAACCTACCTGCTCAGATCAGAAAGTGTGTGAGAGAGTGTGTGTGTGTGTGTGAGAGAGAGAGCATGTGTGTGTGAGAGAGAGAGAGAGCATGTGTGTGTGAGAGAGTGTGTGTGTGTGTGTGTGTGAGAGAGAGTGTGTGTGTGTGTGTGAGAGAGAGCATGTGTGTGTCAGAGAGAGAGCATGTGTGTGTGAGAGAGAGCGAGCATGTGTGTGTGTGTGTGTGTGTGTGTGAGAGAGAGAGAGCATGTGTATGTGTATGAGAGTGTGTGTATGAGTGTGTGTGAGTGTGAGAGAGTGAGTGAGAGAGCGTGTGTGTGTGTGAGTGAGACTTTGTGTGTGTGTGTGAGCGAGAGCGTGTGTGAGAGTATGAGATTGTGTGTGTGTGTGAGTGTGTGTGTGCGAGGGAGAGAGAGAGAGAGAGAGAGAGAGAGAGAGAGAGAGAGAGTGTGTGTGTGTGAGAGAAAGAATGTGTGTGAGAGAGAGAAAGAGAGAGAGAGTGTGTGTGTGTGTGTGTGAGTGTGTGTGCGAGCGTGAGGGGGAGAGAGAGAGAGAGAGAGAGAGAGTGAGTGAGTGAGTGAGTGTGTGAGAAGGAGTGTGTGTGTGTGTGTGTGTGTGTGTGTGAGAGTGAGAGTGTGTGTGTGTGTGTGTGTGTGTGAGAGGGAGAGTGAGTGTGTGTGTGTGTGTGAGAGGGAGAGTGAGTGTGTGTGTGTGTGTGTGTGTGTGTGTGTGTGTGTGTGTGTGTGTGTGTGTGTGTGTGTGTGTGTAACCTGGGCAGGGGGCAGCGTCCGCTGAGCCTCTCGTCCCGTACGTAGCGCTGCAGGACCTCCTGGGCTCGCTGTAGCAGCACACACAGGGCCATGCGGGAGATGTAGCCCTCCTGGGGCGTGCTCACGTCATTACTGAAGGAGAAGTGCAGCAGGGTCTCGAAACACACCTTGGAGAACTCCTCACGCATCCGGATATCTATCTCCGCCTCTGCAAGCATGGCAAAACGAGAGGACGTTACTGCAAGATACGTGCAGCTATAGAGACACCGCAAAGACAGAAGAACAAACGGCACTGCTGGTATTAAGAGGCAGTAAGACACATACCACACAAGCCTAAAGGACATACTTATCATATGAATGCGCAATGCACAACACTTTACTGACAACATTATTATATTTTACTAATTCTACTGAAGTAGACTGTAAATTCTGAATCTCATATACTAGATGCTCTAAGCACTCTACTATACTATACATCGTATATACTAGATGCTCTAAGCACTCTACTATACTATACATCTCATATACTAGATGTTCTAAGCACTCTACTATACGATACATCTCATATACTAGATGCTCTAGTACTCTACTATACTATACATCGTATATACTAGATGCTCTAAGCACTCTACTATACTATACATCTCATATACTAGATGTTCTAAGCACTCTACTATACGATACATCTCATATACTAGATGCTCTAGTACTCTACTATACTATACATCTCATATACTAGATGCTCTAGTACTCTACTAAGCATGTTTGTTAAAGAGTTAACTACCTGTAAAGGAGGAGGACTGGGAGTGAATGGATCCTTTGTTGAGCATTGCCATGATCTGACCAACAAACTCTCTGGGGATGAAATTGGCATAGGGCAGTATCTCTGTACTGATCAACTGCACCACCTAGAGGCCAAAACAGATACAAAATTGACAAATATATGGATTCAGGACTACATGTTACATGAGGTCATGGGATTAGGTAATACATACTCATGATGTCAAAGCCATCATGTCAGGTATCAGCCTCATGCTCTAACCTGCCAAAATTCTGCCATAAATCTACCATATTTATTGTACAGATTTATAACTGCTTACTTCAACATCAATGGCTTCATTTTTCTGGAACTCTTGAATAGAAAGATTATCAGGAGGTGTGCTGAAGAGAAAAAAACACAGAGGTTTGCTAATGTTTTATTTAAATTTGTTAGTTTTCAAGGTAAATAAAAAATGGTACTTCATCAACTGTCATTGGACATTAAAAAAATGAAACTCGTAAAATTTCTTTTTTTAAATTGTATGTGTGGTTTACACCTCAGCTGAGGAAGAGGATAGAGACCTTTTGGTGAAGAGGAAGTCCTCGAAGGCGCTGGCCAGCTCGGGCCACATGGTGTCGAACCTTCCCGAGGAGGCCTGTTGCCGGGCGACCGGGAGGCCGATGGAGAGGACTTTGAGGAGCGAGGTCACGGCTAGCTTCCAGGTGCTCTCTGCAGGACAGGCGTACTTCAACCCTAAAGGCGTCCTCAGGGTCTGCAGCAGCAGACATGCAGCGTTAAGCCCAACGTAAAACACAGAAAAGCTGTCAAAAGAGCTCCAACGTTTCCCGCTTTTTACGGCACAGTTGGTGAAGGCTACTCTCACTTAAGCACGCTTTTCCTTATTCACGATGACATGAGGAGAAACACAACAGCCAAACATCCTTTATGTCTCAATGTGCGAGATAAGAGACAGTTTGATGCTTTGATGTATATTTGATGAACCAAGTGGGGGGAAAATAATATCAGTACCTTAATGATGCTCTGTAAGACGCTCTCGTTGACGACAGCCTTGTGGCAGGCAGTTTTATGGTAGAGATCCACCACTACCTCGAGCGACCTCTCCGCAAACGGCACGTAGTTCAAGGCCACCCACTCTGCCTACATAGGGAGGGAAACAAAGGACACGTGTACAGAAAGACTTTCAATAAAATGCCACATCATTGTTGGGACTGACACTGATGAAACACAACATGCACACACACACAGATCCAAGCTCAACATCAACACCTTACAACACGCTTGCCTACAAACTCCAACAGCTACTGGAAACGTATTAGACGTTTATTTTAGACGGTTCAGAAAAGAGGCGGCTAGCAAACAAACAATCGGACTGGGGAGTTGGAGCTTGTTGAAGGAAGGCAGGGCGGACACAGAAAGGAAAGAACAGATGAAGGAATGAGTGCAAGTGATGGTAATGGTGGAAGAAGACAAGGAAAAGGTCCCCTGTGTCACAAGTGTTACCGCCAAGCGCCGTTACGGTAAAAGGGGCAGAGAGGGGTGGGAGGAACTCACCGGTGCAAACAGTTGGATCTAAAGTGGACCCATGACAAGCACCAAAAAACACAAAACATCAAAAACAAACAAAAAGAACAGGTTAACCGTTACACATGACAGCACAGAAGAGTCTAGAACAAACAGAAAGGTTTGTGCAGCGTTGCACTGCAGGCAGTGTTGTACACCTTTAGAACTGCAATGCTGTGAAAGTGACAGGAAAAAAAAAAACTCATGGCCATGGATTCTCAAGCAATCAGAATGGACAACCAAAGTGGATGAGTTGTGAAAGAGTGGAAGACGATTTGAAAAGGACAATGAGCAAAAGGAAGAAGACCAAGGGAGTGGAGGAAGTAGAAAGTAGTAGAGATCTCTGATAACGCTGCACCAAGTCCAAACAATATGGGGCCCTTTTCTCAGTACCATCTCAATTATCCACCTAGTCCAGTTTAAAGCACTGTTAAAGATGCCAGTATCTAAACACAATTAATGACCATTTCGAAAGCATGTTTCAATGTTGTATGAGAAGTTGCGATGTTTCTTACTACCAAAACAAGTATGTAATGGTTGCATTACTTCTGAGCATGTCAGGACTATCATAATGTGAGTTACACACCTGGTTGTACTTGGCATTAGCTACATGCTTGGTCTCCATTTTGCCATACTGTGGCGGCTTGCATGAGAACTCTGCAAACTGCAAAAGCTGCTCAAAGATGGCAGGGTACATCACCTGCAGGGTCTCTGGGCCCACGCAAATCGCCTGGAAAAAACACAAGACGTGAGGCGCACACATCCATGCACACATTGACGACATTCAGCAGACACTTGTCACAGAGCGACTTCTAAAAGTGATGTAGTGATCTACTCAAAGGATCCTTAGAACAGGTTGCAGTCCAAAAACACCCTTAATCGAGATACAGCCAGAAACATCTGTTAAAATCTAGAATCACAAAAACAATATAATACAACACAATTTGAGACTAATCACCGCAGGTCAAGTGCGAAATATACAATCTCCATACAAGTGCCACTTTAGGTTTGTTTAAAGGGCAGATGAGTTGGTTCGTCAGTTGGCTTTTGAAGACAAGCACACTTCAAGCACACTTCACAGAACACACAATTCTTCAACCTTGTCTACTGTCTAATATTGTGATTCCATCATCTGGGATCTACACTGCCTAAAAACACCTCACGATGGACATGCAACATCTCTGCAGCCTTTAACAGCTCTCACACACAGCACACAAACAGAACAAGAGGTCACAAATCATACTGACCACATCAAAACAATCAAAACCTGAACATTAAAATGTTTTAAAACTGCAGATAAAGCAAATTCTTATCAGGTCGAACTGTGTTTCATGAACTTATTCACCATGAGATAAAACTGCATGAGATTTTGTCGTCTGTGCCCGGGTGCGTGAGCCGATGGGAACGTGTGGTGCTGGCCCACCTACCTTCTGCAGGACGTCCAGAGCTGTGAGCACGGCTTCCTGCAGGCTGGTCAGCACGGCCTCCGTGTAGGAGGGCAGGATGAAGGGCGAGGCGTCGGAGCTGATAGGCACAGACACCGCCCCGTGGAGAATAACGCCCAGCTTACGCAAGTCCTCCATGCTGAAGCCCGCGGCGATGTGCTGGTACAGGGCGGGGAAGAGCTGGATCAGCGCCGTGAGGAAGGGCTGGCTGGGCACGAACGCCAGTTTGTCCCCGCCTCCGCTCGGGGGCCTGGTGCACTCGGTCCCTGTCCGGTACCACGTGCTCCACGCCGACCACCAGAGGGCGGAGTCGTCCTGCTCTTCCCCAGGGGGAGGCGGCTGGGGTTGGGCGCCGTAACGCTGGGCCAGCCGGTCGGCGAGAGAGTCCGAACGCGGCAGGGGTCTGCCGGGTCCTGGGACCGCGAGGGGCTCCATGAGGACAGAAGGAATGTCCATGGCACTCAGGGCGTCGGGTTTGTCTGAGTCCTTGACAGGCGTGACGAGCTGGAGGATCTCCTGGAAGCTCTTAAGAGCAGCGAGGGACACCTCGTTGTTTTTGCTGAGCGCTGCCGACTGGATATGGTCCAACAGCACCTCCCACGCTTTGAAGAAATCACCTAGAAGACCATTTTAGCGGAGAGGAGTTTCGCTTATAGCCATGTGAGGAAACATTTAATAAACTTTTAAACATGTAACAAGATAGTGCTTATCTTTGCACTGCATGTCCTAGTTACAGAACTACGTACAGGTAGATGTTACGGACATTTCACAAACACGGAACATCTCACAGAATAATGCAAAGTGTTTGGTTACTTTATAATGCTTTCAGAAGTCTCATCCAAGCCGTCATGAGGTGAAGCAATAGCAAGTGGTTTCAGTATAGTTTCATTAGGGAAGTATTCACAAACACAGTGGATGTTTACACCACATACAAGAAGACGACACTGTGCTTACAGTGCTCCATTGTGTCTCTGGAATCTATTGAATCTCTCGTACTTGAAACACTCCATTTCTGCGGGTTTTGCTGCAGCGTTGCTATGGGTGCAGACAGCAGCGTCCATTTGATATCAAGGCTATGACGCACCGCTGTGGTAAAAGAGGTCGGCAGTTTTGCCCATCCTTACCCAGCTGCTGGAGAAGATATCTTCTGGTGTTGAATATGCGTGCTACGCCAGCCAGGGTCAGGACCCAAGTCTCCGCCCACTGTTTCTCTGCCGTGTCACGGGAGTGGTGAATGAGGATGTTACCACCCCCAGACTCAATCTTCTCCTTATCAGCAGTTGTGGAGGACTTCCGCACGCAGTCCAATAAGTGGAACAGCACCTGCAAGTACCGGCATCATCACATTTTTGGAGACTCCAACGTCCATGCTAGATGGTAGGTTTCTCAAATCAGGAATTACACAAGGCCTGATTGTGATCACTCTAATCCTTGTTCCCTGTAATCTAGCAGAAAACCTGCCATGAACAGCACAGCCAGTGATCCACGAGGTTAACTGAAGCCAAATTAATTAAACAGAGGCTGCGTTCGACTGGATAAGGTCTCAAACCTAAGCTCTAATTACTGTCTCAACCAACTTGCGATATCCAACTCAATCCGCCAACAACAGCCATTTAACATTCCAGGACAAGAAGAGCACCAATCCCCGTCCTCAGTGGGTCGGACACAGTACCTTCCACACCACTACGTGCCACGTGGGTTGCTGTAGCAGGGTTCCGTGAGCCGCGATCGTTGAGAACATTGTCTGGCCGGCACTTTTTCTAACGGCTGGCCGAGGATCCACGCAGAGCTCCCCCAGCTTGGCGTACAGACACAACCACAGACAGTCGAAGGGGGGGGCGGGGTGGAAGGGTCTGTTCAGAGTTTCACCCTCGTCACGTGCTCTCTGCAGCAGAACGGCTTCCTCCCTCTCCAGCTCCTCCGTAATGATCTCCGCTCGTTGGAAGAAATAGTCCGAGATGTTCCACTGTAAGGAGGATGGGGTAAGGTCAAGTGAACAGGTGAGCTAGCTGATGGACGTCTGATCCACCGATATATACCCTTGCGCCTTGATCCAATAAGGTTTTATTGCTGCAAAAGTAAGTTTCAAAAAGCAAAATATAGCTCACCAAAAGTCCTATAGAGGTCAGACTGATGTTCAGTTCTTGATTTTGAAGACCAAAGCTACCAGCTACATCCACGACAATCTGGAGGCACGTGCAAGGCATTGTGGGCAGGAAGTCTGTCACCACCAACTGCAGGCACTGGAAGGCTGTTCGGATTAAGGACTCACTGGAAACCAGAGACATAGCCTTAATGATTTAGATATGCACAGCACTAAACACCTCAAGTTACTTCAGCTGTCAAAAGCAAAAATGCAGCTTAAAACTAGTATTTCAGGCATCTTTATCATAAATTTGCTTTTGTATTAAGAGACTAATCCTGAAAGTGACTACACACATATGCCTCACCCCTGGTCATTGCGAATGGCTCCGATGACCCCCAGCACGAGAGGCCAGCCAGGGCCAAGGCTGTCGCCCTGACTCTGCAGGACCTGCAGGACACACTCGAGCTGCTTCTGCCGGATGTCGGCGTGCAGTATGTTGGACAACTCCTTCAGCGGGTTCAACAGCAGCAGGTGCAGCCGCTGCAGACGAGAAACCTTCAGATCAGGACGGGCCAAAAGAAAACGCTCACACCCCACCCCCCCTGCGGCGTTCTACACTGCCCCCATCTGAACCCAGACGGACCACAGCCTACGTTCCCGGGTTTACCGCCGCCGTAAGGCTTCATTACGTGTGGTGGGACACCCGAGGCCATAGTGCAGAAGCGTGCAGATACCACTGCAGCACTGCGGGTGAGCAGGGAGGCACCTGGTTGTGAGACAGTGGCGGGTCGTGCTTGTAGGCCAGGCCGGCTTTGATGAGAGACGTGATGGCCTCGGCCCCCCACTCTCTCATCCGCGCGTTGGGGTGCTGGCACACCTGAGACAAACACACACAAGGGCACGGTTTGCAGAGAGAGAAGTGTACTGGCAGAGACAGCCAATTTATATTACAGTGATCATATGTATGTAACATGCACAAATACGACAGAGAAAATGACTAAATTTGCTCATCAGCTGCAAAATATATCTATAATAAAACAAACATCCAGAAGCAAAACAAGACCGTCAGGGGTGTAAACAATACAGGAGTGATGCGTGAGACATACATGAGTGCCTGCTGGTTTATTCTCTTAATAAACACCCACAAATACATGGACATGTAGAAATGATTGTATGGCAGCTTTTTCAGAAGACCGTGTCAATGCAGCACTCTGTAAAGCCCTCAAAATGAATGAGGCTGCGGGTTTCTGGCCATTAGTTGAAGTTATATTGGCTCAAACATTCTACAATGTTTCAGCAGACACAAGTGCAGGAAATGTACTGCTCATGTGATATTTGCTAAGCCACAAAGCATTAACATTCATGGGTACAGGCCAATGAATGATACATTAATAAGTATCTGTACCAATACACCCTTACAATCTCTAGACATGTGTAAAGCTTTTATTAAACAGTGCTGGTATGAAGTGGTGCTTAATCAAGTACTGATCATTCAGTCAAAGTACAATATGCATCGCAAAAATGGTGCACAAAATCCTCTAGAATCAACACACAGTGCTGGGGGAAATCAAACAGTCTAAATGGATTGTTTGATATAGACTGGCTGATTCATCTGATGAACATCGCAATATCGAGTACAGAGTTAAACAGCCGAATCCAACATTTCAAGGCCTTCTTGAATCTAAACGTGATTGGCTTGGCAGCTGCTCCTGACTGAATGTGATTAGCTTGGATAGTTCTATTCAAATGACAGCAAATAAAATATCTTGCAGTAACCAAATGGGCTTAAAGAAAATTGCAACAGCTGAGAAGAACCAGGAGACAAATATTTTTCCATCGAGAGAAAAGCCAAGACCAATTTCTGAAGCTTGCCTTGCCAGAGCAGAGAAAAAGGAGTCTAGCAACTTACCTTCTACAAGACAAACAGGGTGCAAGAAGAAAGAGGAGACAGACACAGACAAAGAGATTAACAGGCAGACAGTGGGACAGAGGAGAGACATGAAAAGTAACACCGAGACAAGCATTCACAGCATTTACAAGTGACTAAAGCGAGAAAACTGGGTTAGAGACAGACATGTGGCTGCAGGCAGAGACAGCAGCTTGTGACAGGAGAACTGGTCTACATGTCAACCTCCTCCTGGTCTACGCCAGTTTTTCCGCTAAAATGGACCCTCTGCTTCAGTCAAAAAGCCATTCATGAACAACAGACGCAACGTTGCGGTCGGCGGCCTGTACCTCTAATAAATGTGCAGTGAGAGGACGCCACAGGATCTCAATGCGGTCCATGTTGACCAGGCCGGTCTCCAAGAGCTTCGCCACCGCAAACAGAGAAGGTTCCTGCTGGCCACATGGAGAACGGCGGCCGTTAGGAAACATGAGAGGTGAGCAGCAATGCCAGCTGCTCCTGAGATGAGGCGTGACCAAACTACAGATTTCTCATCCTCCCTTAATAAGTCACAGAATCCGTCCAACAATAAATAAAAGATTCAACGCACCTAGAATGAAGGAATACAGACAGAAAAGTGCATGAACGGACCTTGTTTGTGCCGTAAGCCATCTCCATAGCCTCCATGGACAGGGAACACAAGGCGTTTATCAGGTGATGGAGGGAGACGTCATCTAGATATCTGGGATCATAGAATGTTTGGTTACACATGCAATCAGCAACACAGTTCTGTTCACACTCATTTAGCTAAGGGGTAAATGCATTTAAAAAAGCCCATTTCTGGTCCCTCTGCAGTGAAAATGAAAAACTTTGCAATAGCAGTAGAGCACAAACAGGAAGGTGAATCTTATAATACCATGAACGTCAGAATAAAACCATAAACAGATATACTGCAGACGGAGGAGAGAAAAAGTTTTGATGTCAGTATTTAGAAGAAATAAAAGTTATCAACTCAGCACAACTATGCAGTTCCCGTCTTGGTTAAAGTTAGAAACACATTACGTAACAAATACGTTACATTTTTATGCAACGGGTGGATTCTAAATGCACCACAGATCTCAGGACTGGGTTTAGTCATCTGTCTCTTGCCATGGGTGTTTATTATGCATGACCTCATTTACATTACATCTTCCCCTTATATGCTTGTTGTATTTGTGGTCATTTCTGATTTTGTTTGTTTATTTGTTTAATTTTTATTCTGACAGATTTACAAGAATTTGAGAATTCACATTTTCTGAACATCTGAACATCTTGGCAGCTGTTCCTGTGGCCTGATGCCTCTGTGAGTGGAAGGAGGCACCAAGGTCTATCCCTCTCTCTCTCTATCCCTCCTTCCTCATCTCCTCCCTCTCTCTCTCTATCCCTCCTTCCTCATCTCCTCCCTCTCTCTCTCTATCCCTCCTTCATCTCCTCCCTCTCTCTCTCTATCCCTCCTTCATCTCCTCCCTCTCTCTCTCTATCCCTCCTTCCTCATCTCCTCCCTCTCTCTCTCTATCCCTCCTTCATCTCCTCCCTCTCTCTTTCTATCCCTCCTTCCTCATCTCCTCCCTCTCTCTCTCTATCCCTCCTTCATCTCCTCCCTCTCTCTCTCTATCCCTCCTTCCTCATCTCCTCCTGTCTCTCTATCCCTCCTTCCTCATCTCCTCCTGTCTCTCTATCCCTCCTTCATCTCCTCCCATCTCTCTATCCCTCCTTCATCTCCTCCCGTCTCTCTCTCTATCCCCCATCCATGTCTCCCTCTCTCTCTCTCTCCCCTTACATTTGATCAAACTCCAGAGGTGTTTGACTGCATTACATTCTAATCTTCCATCCAACCGATGAAAAAATAATCCGATGTTTCTCCCACACATGCAAATAAACAGTGAGACTCTGGAGATAAGCACAAGACTCTTGGCTCGTCCCTGCTGAATCTGTAACAAGCTTCACCACAGAACTGACCCTACATCAAAGACCACACAGCATAGAGGCGGGCCAGGCCCAGTGTGGGACTCACTGGGAGCTTTCGAAGAGTCTCGAGAGGATGTTGGAGATCACGGGAAGGTCCGTCATTACTGCAGTAGTTAGAACCTGGGGGGGGGTTGAGAAAGGCAGCTGGTACAGGCATGTCTATGTGTGAACGTGCAGATTCACAGAAATGAACTGAATATGGATTTCAAACACACAGTGCTGGGACCCTCCACTGCCCTGCCCGGCTTCAGGCCGCCGCCCACGCCCGGCTTCAGACCCAGAATCCACACCAGGTGCTGAGGAAGAGTGTGAGGGGGAGAGGAGAATTTCATATTGAACAAACACACATACATTCATCACATCGTCTTAGCACTGTTAATGATTCATTGCCAGCATGGCTTACCGCCCTGAAGCACTGAATCATACGAGCATCAGCAGCACTGCTGTATAATTTTTCCGAGGACTAATGAATGGATTCTAAAGACTGACGTGTGAGTGCTTTGCGGGTAATAAGCGAGCAGCTCTACTCTGCATGCACAACCGGCCTCGCTGTGCCCACGTTTCAAAGCACCTGCAGGGTGGCCAGCACCAGCTGCCAGGAGGTTCCCAACACGGCGCCGTGGCAGTGAGCCAAGTTCAGCAGGGTCCGCATACACTGGATGTTTTTGGCTGTGAGCTGGAGGGAGGGAGAGAGGGAGAGGGAGAGAGAGGGAGAGAGAGAGAGAGAGAGAGAGAGAGAGAGAGAGAGAGAGAGAGAGAGAGAGAGAGAGAGAGAGAGAGAGAGAGAGAGAGAGAGAGAGAGAGAGAGAGAGAGAGAGGAGGGAGGGAGGTAAAGGTGAACACACAGACAGGTGGAAAAGAGGTAGGGGAGGCTGTAATCGGACCTCGAAGCTAGTCATACGGACAAAAGCTGGGGCTGAGTGCGGGTGTCTTACCACCACGGTGCCCTGGGGCTGTGAGGTGAGGGGCTGTCCCACCGCCACCACCTGCTGGTGGGACTCACTCGACGGACTGATGATCTGCACATTCTGGCCTTGGATAGAGTATGCTGCAACACACACACACAGACACACACACACACACACACACATATATGTGATAAATGCAATAAGCAATTTGAGAGCTATATTCAATACACAGACATGTGAGCACTCCCCATTAAGTTTAGTGTACGCAATATGCAATCGTTAAGTACAGCACACCACATTACAACACACTTCACAATACTGAGGTCCCCCCCAGCACAAGACTGACTTTTGTTGCTGAGGTTGGCTGCGCTGCTGCTCAGAGCTGTGAGGGCGTAGTGGGGGGGTAGGGAGGCTTTACACACGGCCGTGATGAAGGCATCACGCGGAGTCACTAGTCCCAGCCGTCCACACAGAGACGCCATCGTCAGCTCGGCCTTCAGGATGTTCTCTGTGGCCGCCTCGTCCGTGCTTTACACACACACGTACGGACCCGCACACACACACACACACGTACGGACCCGCACACACACACACACACACACACACACACACACACACACACACACACACACACACACACACACACACACACACACACACGTACGGACCCGCACACACACGTACGGACCCGCACACACACACACACACACACACACACACACATATGGACGTGCACACACAGAGAGACACACTCTAAATGATATAGTTAAGAATTTGTCCCAGGTGTATGAGTAGGGTGTGAGTTCCTCTTACCTGGCATCCAGCAGGAGAGACAGGGCTGCTAGCAGACCACACCAGCACGCATTCACCATCTCCTCCCACACCTGCTGGGCTCCTGCAGTGCACACACACACACACACACACACACACACTCCTGCTGACACAGCATGTCACCCTTCAGGACAACCTTGTCTGTGGTTCAGTCTCTAGTGCAGAGGTCACATGCACTAGAGTTTATTTGGTTACGTTGCCTTTAATACGACATTCTTTACCATCCGAAATGAAATGCAATCTTTTCTTTTGAATTTACTGTTAAAGTACTGATTATTATCTTACGCTTTAACTAGGGAGTTTTTCCTTGCCACTGTCGCCTTTGGCTTGCTCACTGGGGGCTAGGACTCGGCACTTGTAAAGCTGCTTTGTGACAACAACTGTTGTAAAAAGCGCTATATAAATAAAATTTGATTGATTGATTGATTGATTGATTTTAGCTCCGCCCCCCGTGTGCTACACGTGAATCTGTACTCACGCGGCTCCTGCTGGCCGTCGGCAGGGTGGGCGTGGCCGACGACCTCTGACCCTCCCCTGGCTGCAGCTTCCTCCTCTCTGGCAAGCTCCTTCTCAATCATGGAGGTGATGCCACGCACCAGGTCCAGCAGGGCGCTGAAGGCCACGGACATGGCGTAGCCTTCAGGGATGGAGGGGGGATCCACCTTGTCCAGCATCTCCAGACTGCGGGTGGAGGGGGGGGGGGGGGGGGGGGGCAGGACACAGAGGTCACAGAGGTCACAGCCACACGTGCGCTGATTGATAAACAGCACACAGCATGTCCCCGCACTAGCCAGCTGAGAGGGCCGTTTTGAAGTGGAAATACATGCGGTGTTGAAAGATCTTTAAACATGAGCAGGTCCAGAGGTTTGCAGTGAGATGGTACTGACTAGGTGGCCTTGGCACTGCCCTGCACGCTGACGGCCATCAGGGGGATCCAGGTGCCCCGGTA